>NC_081414.1:397980406-398288739 GCF_030272615.1 Cryptomeria japonica
TTACGAAATGATTCTCCATTAGTTTTTATCTTGTATTAAACCTTTTTGCGAGCATTTGTCATCAATTTTCCTACAATTCAAAGTCGTAAACATGATACCATGTTTCAACCTACTAATTAGCAAGCCAAAACAGGGGGGCATTTTAGGATATTTTATGATTTTAACTCACAATGTCGTTTTGTAGAATGTGGTTCCTAACATTGTACTATAGATACTATTGGGGACTTCATTCGACAGCTTATGGACATATCCTCTTTCTCATGAATGTTTACTTTTCTGTACTTTAGCTTGCATATGCATGTAGTGTCATATGACCACTAGAGTGGGGCTAAATGTAGCATCTTGAATCATACACCCTTAATTAGGTTGTTCAATTCCACGCTTAGGTTAGAACACACCTTAGTGTGTCCCATTGCATTATACATTATAGGACTTCTTTAAGAATTTAATTATTAATTAAATTAAACATAAGACCTCTCTCATCAATTTACATATCATAAATTTGGGCCCTTGATCCTAAGTGTGCCCCTTTTTATTTAATCTTGATTTAACCCTAATCTTATCCTAATTTCAATCTTCAAGGAATTTTTTCATATCTACACATCTTGGTTTGAGCCACTCAGTTGGATTTAACATTAGAACCTCGTTATCTCACATCCCTAGAAAATCAGAAAACTATTGTCAGGATCAAGTAGTATACTACCTGGTCCCATAATTTTGGGAGAATAATAAGGCAATCTTAACTTATCCAAATCCGACTTGGTGTTAAATTTCATCAATTCTAAGTTGGCCTTTTATCAAATCCAAACTTAGGGTTTCATATTGTAGTGTCATAAAATTGCGACCCTAGCAATTTTTTACTACATTAGGGTCCTCACGCACTCGAGTTCGAATCCTCTAGCCTGATCAGAGATCAAAGATTGCTCAGCTTGCGGAAAAAACTTCTTCCTTGGCCATTGCATCACCCTGTCCACACTCTGCCCTGGAGAAAGGGGTAGGACAATGGCGTGGCATCCTTGTACTCATAGGATAGGGGCATGGCGCCCCTATCCCTACCCTATTTTGGGGTAGGACCCTTCCTAGGGTTGCATTGTTGGTTGTACATTGGGCGGGAAACTCCCCTAATGTCAACCCGTGACCAAATCCACTAACATGTATTTAAGGGGCATTCATCCTCTCATTTGCATAAGTTCAATAAGTGGAAGTTGGATAAGATTGGAGTGTGTAAAGTTGCATAGGCGATCAAGCATTCAAGCATTCTTTTCCAGCATTGAGCATTCTCAAGTCTCCCTTCAAGACTAGGTGTTGCATTCAAGTCAAGGATTCAACCATTGAAGAGGAGATTGATTTCAACATTCAATTCCACACAAGCACTTCTATCAACATTACTACTACAACCTCTCTTGAGGTGATTTATAATTCAGTCTTTCATTTACAACTACTTGTAAGTATTTTCTTTCATTACTTGGTTAATTCCAAAACTAGGGTTTGACCTAAAGGCAAACCCCCAATCCCAACCCATTTTCCTCTCTTTTCTATGTTTAGGTTGTAGGTGCGTAGCTGTACTTTCAGATTCGGGCTTCATTTGCTGAGGTGGAAAAACCCTTTTCATTTCGCGGATTTTTCGGAGGACCGTGTACATTCCCGCAATGGTTTGGACAACTTTTCCTCAAATTCGCAAGGAGACTTCATCTCGACATTTTACTACTAGATCCAGGTGCACAACTTTATTCCATATTTTGATCTCAAGTTATAATCAATTCTTTGTCACTTTTGCACTACATAATTCAATCAATTTACTTTCCAAATCAAACAAGGAAGAGGGGATCAACTTATCATTCCCAATTCATTTAGAATTCAATCTACCATCTTCATGTGGAGAGATTGAATCTAGTGAATTATCCTCTCCTCTTTCTAATGTAACATGGTGAAAAGTGCTTGAATGGTAATCAATAGCGAAACTCTCATCTCTCTTTGAGGGAAAGGGTAGTTTCCTTCTTGATCTATCATTCACCATTACATTTTTGGTGAACCCTGCGTCTTGCATGCTTTCCTTTGAACAAAATTACATATTTTTCATTTACAAGTTTCAAATTTCTGCAAACTTAGTGGTTAAATCATTAAAAACCCTAGTTTTTCAATTTAAAATTTATCTTGTGATTTGTAAAAATTTCTTTGTTTGTCAAATTCAATTTCCTCTTTGTCTTGTTCAATTTGCAATTAAAATTTACAAAATTAAGAGGTTACTTGTTAAAACCCTAATTTTCAAAAAATCATCTTGAACTTGTGCAAAAATTGGATTTCAATTTAATTTTTCAGATTTCTGATTGTTCTTAGATTTGTCTTCAATCTTACAATTCAAATTTTCAAATTCCCCCCTTTTTCCCAAAATTCAAATATCAAAATTAAGTGGTTAGGTCATCAAACCCTAATTTTTAAAATTAACTGGATTTTGTGTGAATTTCAAATAAATTTCATCTACATTCAAATTCTTAAACATTTTCCAAGGTGTCCCTATTCATTAGGTAAATGACCCTTTTCAAAATTACAATCCAATTCCTCTTTTTCTTCAAAACCCTAATAGGGTCCTATTTTCACACTTGCGACTTCATTTCACCCATCTAGAGATTGTAAAATTCACCAATTTTTTGGGGTTAGCTTTAAAATCATTGTAATATCCATCCCTGAAAATTTCAAAAAAAGTTGGTCGGACCATGTGCATTCCCGCCACGGTCCTCAACTTTTTTCCGAAATTTCAAGAGATTGTTATCATTGTATTTAATAGCTTAAATCTAGAAGATTGGCTGATTTTACCGATTTTTTATCCCTCTAGAATCAGAATAACCTTCAAAATTCAACATTTCACATTTCAAGAAAAAATTTAAAATTAAGAGGTTAATTATAGTCTACCTTGATTTTAAAATTAAGTGGTGTTTCCTTGGCCCTAATTTTAAAAATTCCAATTTCCTTTCATTTTTGGAAATTGTGTCATCCCCTTCCTCCAACAAAGTTCAAATTGTGTAATCATTATTTCCTTCCATTTTGCATTACTCAATTTTGTAAGCTTTGTTCCACAATTCAAAATTCAAATTTTCCCTCTAGTGCATGAGTTTTACCACTATTAGTCCTACCTATCATATCCTCGCTAGACGAAGCATTAGAATTAAGGCTTCCCAAGGTTTAATTACCAAGGAGATGGAGCCCAATTTGGGTGACTTCTTTAATGAGGATCATGCTAATTCTTGCCATCCTAATCATGTGCCTATTCACCCCATTGGTGGATCCCATGATGAAGAAGAAGCTTTAACTAGGGTTTCTTTGGATCAACTTTCTACATTGGACAATCAATTTGATAGATTTCAACAATGGATATCCCAATAATACCCTAATAGTGAAGCTCTTCCATTAATTGAAAGTCTTAAGCGCATGCTTCAAAATGATAAGAATGGAATTGATATATTGCATGGAATTTCACATATTATTGATTCTAATGTCATGCCTATCAAGAGTTGTGCTGAAACCCTAGGTTATTCACAACCTTCGACACAAGTCAATCCTTCAATTCCTTTGACTACTCCCATTACTAGTATTCCTACTTTCACATCTAACATTATGGCCACTTCAATTCAAAATGTCATTCCTACAAACATCGTTCATGGGGGCAATCCCTTTTCCTCATTTAATCCTCCATCTTTACCTATGTCTTCCATGAGTGTTCCTATTATTCCTCAACCAGTCAGTGTGACACAAGGGGGCAATTCCTTCAACAACTTTATTCCTCCTTTAAGTGTCCCTTTTCCTACCCAATCATCACCCATGCCTACTTATCATAATGTCGCAACACCTTATTCTCAGTCCATGCCTTCTTTCAATAACATCACACCACCTTCTCAATCACCTATGTCTAACATCAATTCTTCTACCGAAATGACAATCAACAATCTTGCTCAAACTGTGTCTTCCTTACAACAACAAATTGCTTCCATGAGTTAATCCAAGTTTAGTGTGCCCACCTTCGATGTTGTGAGCCCACTTTCTCTTGATATTGTTAAAGTCGTGCCACCTAAACATGTTGAGATCCCTCAATTGGAACTCTATAATGGAAAAGGTGATCCTCTTACACATGTCAAAACATTTCAAACCTTGTGTACTCATTTTGCTTATGATCGACGATTACTTGCAAATTTTTTTACAAGAATACTAAAAGATAAGGCCTTACAATGGTATTGCTCTCTACCTTCTTATTCTATCACTTCCTTTCAACAACTAGCAAATTCTTTCATCCAACAATTTCAAAACAACATTGGTCATAAAATCACTTTGACTAATTTAATGCATTGTAAACAAGGTGTTAAAGAAAAAGTGATTGCTTTCATTGGTAGATATAAGCATTTGTGTGCTCAAATTTCTTTTCATATACCTAATAATGATATTCAAATCATTTTCATTTCTAATTTGCAAAAATATATCAGGGAAAAGCTTCTTTTGTCTGAGTTTACTTCCTTTCCACAATTGTGTGCAACACTCCACAATTATCAACTGGTTGTGAGTCAAATGGAGCAATCCACTCCTATGGATCCGAGTGATAAGGGGGAGAGTGTTCAACAACTATTTGCAAAGTTCAAACCAACAAAAATATTCATCAAGTTCAATGATCCAATCAATAACAACCATGTGAATGCTACAACATGTGTGCCTTCTATTTCTAAATTTTTCCAAAGAGAAAGACAATTTACTCATTTGAATGAATCTTTACAAAATATTATGTCTCAGTTGTTGCACATAATTGTTATCAAAATTCCTCCTATAAAACAAATTGATCCTTCCAAACTTTCATCTCCTTATTTTGATAACAATTCCTTTTGCCAATTTCATCATCAACCTGGTCATGATACTGAAAAATGTTTTGCATTGAAGAATAAGATTCAAGACTTAATTGATAATAATACTATATCTGTGGCAGGTGTGAATGATAAAGGGAATAAATCAGTAGCTCCTCCTAATCAAAATCTTAAGATTTTCACTGATCCCTTGCCATCTCATACCTCTAACGTTATTGAGATTGTGCCTAATTCTCTCTCTTCTGAAGAATTCACCTCTATGGCTTCAAACCTGGTTAATATGGTAGAAACACAAGATTTGCCTAAGGATCCCTGTATTACATTTGACCCTAGCGAGACCATTAGAGCACCTGATTGCCCTTTATACATAGTTGTGAAGGCTAAGGATATCCCTTACCGTGGTGCCCTGATTGATCCCTCTTGCATGGTTAATGTCATAACTAAAGAGTATTTTTTCATTTTATGATTGCATAAGCCAATATATGATGCTTATAATGTGGTTGTGAAGTTATTTTATGGCTTCTCTTGTCCTACCATTGGCTCTATCACCCTTCCTATTGAATTTCATGCTAAATCCATGGATGTTGACTTTGTTATCACACCTTCTTTTGAGCAATTCCATGTGAAGTTGGGCTATCCTTGGCTATCTTCCATGAAGGCTATTACTTCTCCAATCCACAATTGTCTTAAATTTCCTCACAATGTAGAAATCATAATTGTAAACCATAGCTTATTTCATCCATCTAAAAGAAGCCCTGGTGTTCCTATTGATCTCTTTTGGCCTAAAAAATTTCAATCTCTTCCATCAAGGAGCGATGCCCTTTTTCAATCTTATAAAAAATGGAAGAACTCTATGATCTTGTCCTTAAGACAACCTAGATCCCCAACACTTGGCATCCCTATTATTCTTCAATATGAGGTTCTTCCCCTCTCAGATAGAACTAATCTCCCTCCTAAGGAAGATTGTCCACCTACCCCTATGGATGTGACTTTACCTTCTCTTGAGGAGAACAAAAATATTCCTCCTAAGGTTAGAACTATACCTCCTCCTCATGATGGACCTGATCTCCTTACTATGCCTAATATTCCTCCTTTCTATGGCACGGATCCACCTCCTTCCTCTTATCCAGAGAAGAGGCATGCTTCTTCTCTTGTTCAACCTAAACAACCTCAACCTAAACCTTCCACTATCAAGGAGAGAAACACTCCTACTTTTTCAAGTGTTCTTCCTCCTTCTCAACCTTCCACTAAGACTCGATGGAATCGTTGAGCAAGAGAACACTGACTAAGATGTCATGTTTGAGCTCATGAAGCTATCCCTCAAAATATTCAATCTCCCCAGACTCCAACAGTTGACATAATTCCCTTTTCTTCTAAGCAAGATGTTCAACCAACATGTCCAAATCATAAGTTGCATAAAACATGTGATGGTTTTACTCCTATTCATGTTATTGCTCCTATTTCTCTAAACTTTGATGAAGAAATGGGTGAAAATTTTATTCATAATGGTAATACAACTCCTAATGCTTCTGATAGTGAGTATGAGTATGTTGATGTGGACAAGCATTTATCAGATGATTTTTCACAAACCCTAATCATAGCTCCTAGAATCAAACAAAGTGGCTTACAACATGAGCATAGTCCTTGTTTGGATCTTGTGATAGCTCCATCTATTGTTCTCGACATTTCTCCTCTGGAGTGTTGCTCGCCTTCTCAAAATAGTGATCAGCAATATCGGGAGGTGGATGTCATGCTAGATTAGCAATATTAGCATTGTAGATCTTTCTCCCTCTCCTTTCTTTCTCTTTTGTAACCATTCTTTTATATGTATCCTTGTTCTTCTATTGTTCCCTTAATGTCTACTTGGGGATGATGCAAAGCATTGAGATCTTTTCTTGGTCTCTTTCATGTTGACTCAAAATACATCCTCTCTTCCCTTTCTTCTAAGGTAGTGTCCTTCTTTGGGGAATGACAATTATTATATGCATATACATACATGATATACTAACCCCAAGGAAAGCAACACTACCTCGCGTTTTGTGTTCATTATCCTTGGGTTTATACCTCTATTGGGAGCTAAATCCTTGCAATAACGTGCTCCCTTCCTTCTCTCTCTTGGGTGTATCCTACCTTAGAGGAATCGCTCCCGATAAGGTGCTTGCGATTGCTTTAATGTCGGGGCATACACTCCACTCATATTTTCCTTCTTGTGATACTTAGAATTACTTAGTGAACCTTGTTTTGCTTTGTAATATTTTGTATCCTTGCTTTCATGATTCAGTGTGAAGCGAACTTTGCTACTTGCAGTCATGGTTCTCCCCTTCTCTATCTTCCCTTTTACTTTGTCAATCAAAGTCATAAGATCCTAAGTCCACTGGGGGCTTGGCGCATCTTTCCTCCTTGATGTGGTAAAAGTTTTTCAATCTTTTTTCCTTGTACTTTACCGACAGTATTGGCGTATGCTTATACTCCCGCTAAAGTGGGGGCTAAATGTAGTGTCATAAAATTGAGACCCTAGCAATTTTTGACTACAATAGGGTCCTCACGCATGTGAGTTCAAATCCTCTAGCCTGATCGGAGACTAGAGATTTCTTAGCTTGCAAAAATAGCTTCTTCATTGGCCTCTGCATCACCTTGTCCTCACTCTGCCCTGAAGAAAGGGGTAGGATAGGGGCGTGGTGCTATTTTCCCCCCTTGGAAAGGGGTGTGGCATTGTTTTACTCCCAAGATAGGGGCACCATGCCCCTACCCCTACCTTATTTTGGGGAAGGACCCTTCCTAGGGTTGCATTGTTGGTTGTGCATCGGGCGGGAAACTCCCCCGATGTCAGCTCATGACGAAAAACAAATCCATTAACATGTATTTTAGGGGATTTCATCCTCTCATTCTCATAAGTTCAATAAGTGGAAGTTGGATAAGATTGGAGTGTGTCAAGTTGCATAAGTGATCAAGCATTCAAGAGCATTCAATCATTCAAGCATTCTTTTCCAGCATTGAGCATTCTCAAGTCTCCCTTCAAGGCTAGGTGTTGCATTCAAGTTAAGGATTCAATCATTTAAGAGGATAATGATTTCAACATTCAATTCTACACAAGCACTTCTATCAACATTACTATTATAACCTCCCTTGAGGTGATTTACAATTCAGTCTTTCATTTACAGCTACTTGCAAGTACTTTCTTTCATTACTTGGTTAATTCCAAAATTGGGGTTTGACCTAAAGGCAAACCCCCAATACCAACCCATTTTCCTCTCTTTTCTGTGTGTAGGTTGCAGGTGTGCAACTGTACGTTTGGATTTGGGCTTCATTTGCAGAGGTGGAAAAACCCTTTTCGTTTCGCGGATTTTTCGGAGGACCGTGTACATTCCTGCCACGATTCGGACAACTTTTCCTCAAATTCGCAGGCCGACTTCGTCTTGACATTTTATTGCCAGATCCAGGTGCACAACTTTATCCCATATTCCGATCTCAAGTTATAATCAATTCTTTGTCACTTTTGCACTACATAATTCAATCAATTTCTTTTCCAAATCATACAAGGAAGAGGGGATCAACTTATCATTCCTAATTCATTCAGAATTCAATCTACCATCTTAATGTGGAGAGAGTGAATCTAGTGAATTATCCTCTCCTCTTTCTAATTTAACATGGTGAAAAGTGCTTGAATGGTAATCAATAGCGAAACTCTCATCTCTCTTTGAGGGAAAGGGTAGTTTCCTTCTTGATCTATCATTCACCATTTTCCCACCATTACACGTATATATAGCAAATTTTTTCCTCATTTGAGGATCCCTAATCTATAAATTGGAAGGAGATTCTTGTGAAGTGAAAGGATTGCTTTGTGTGAAGTCTCAGATCTGCAAATTCATCCATTAATAAAATCTTTATCAACATCTTCATTAATCATGGAAGCTTTAGGAGATATTGAATAATAATAAGGGAATCACTGATTGTTGTTTGGTTTGTACCTCTTCCTTAGGATTTGGTATGATTTCATGTTGTTATTATGTCTCTATGTTAAGCTTTAGATTTATATCACATTAGTTTTTAGATTTACATTATCGCTTTAAATTTGCATTACAATTGTGATTTAAAGCATTCTCATTACAAGCATTTAGGGTTTGCTCTAATACATTTGGGTAGAACTCTAGTTTGCATTTAGCCCATAGTAATCTTATAAACATATAAGATTCAAGAGCACACACACATTTTTTAGTTACAATATAGGCTATTTATGGAGGTGGAAATCACCAAAACAAGGGGGTTGACTAAGGAAAACCCCTATATAGCCAAAACCATACCATTTTTCAGATTATAGGTGTAGTCACATGTATCCGTCGGAGTAGGAATTTTTCAGAAGACCTTAGGAAATAGATGCAAATTCACTATCAAAAGTTGAACCCAGTTCTTAGGGACCAGGGAACCCCACACCCTTGTCCTTGGACCAAGGCGCCCCCACACCCTTTTCCTCCATGTCCTACTCTAGATTTTCAAGCCATTATTTAGGTTGTCTCAGAAATCATATCTATAGATTACAACAATAGACCAAAGCTCTCAACACCCTGGTCCTGTTAGTTCAAGCTCAATTTTTGGCTACAGGTGCATAATCAAATCTTTTTGTCATTTCTATTCTTATTGTCTTAGTTCTATTACATATCAATTTGTTGCACTTGTTGTTGTATTCACTTTCCTTTGTTGTTTCATTATAGTTTTATATTCCCCAACACTTTACTTTTCCCCTTTCATAGTAGTGAAGGAATAGAAACCCTCGAAGTATCCCTTGAGTCTCTTTCACAAAAGTTAATCAAGGAGTATCACTCCTTTAGGTGCTTTTGTATTTCATTGTTTGAATGAAAGTGTAGTTAGGTCCTAATACCACCTGATTCCATTTTTATCCAAAACAAATGGTTGAACTTGACTTGACCTCTCCTTCAATGTTTGGCAAATGTTTAATTGCTTGCTCACTTAAATTGAATTTTCTAGAGTGCAATTGAGAGAGAACCATCATCCACTTCAAATGAGAGGGGTAGGCCTCCTTTTATATGCAATCATCCAAAAATTATTTGAATTTTCCAAGCAGGCCAACACAAGACCTAAATTCCCGCCCACCTGATGTGACTATTGAGGGGACCAAATATGGGTCCTGATTAGGAGGAACAAGGTAGTGGGGCACCTTGGTCCTATTAATCTAGACTCAAATTTGGATGGGAGATAGAAGGAGATTTGAAAATGCAAGTTTAGGGAAGGTGTGAGCAAAATCAAAGTGGACATCAAGCACTAAGAGACAAAATGCCAAGGTGAGGTCAAGGTGAGGAAAAAATTGTATGTGGATACAATTTACGATGCTACAATAATTAATATAATTTTATATGGTAACATAAACATAATACAAAATAAAGGACATTTGAGGGATCAAAACATAAAATATTTACAATTATGATATTTGACATGTCATTCATAATTGTACTAGTTGGTGAGTTGGATGTTTTAGAGGAGATACTACCAAGCTCCCTGAAAATTGCATAAGACATGCCACTTTTCATTGAATATGTATAGAGTTACAAGAAATTTTTTGGTTTGACTCAGTTGCAATTGATATATTGTATCTTATTTCTCACTTCTCTTATTTGTACATATATCTCGCCTTTGGGAGTCTTAGATTACACTATGCCATTATTTTTCTTCTACCCAAACTTGCTTTGCTTTAGTTTCACATACAACCTTATGACTATGAAGATGCTATTATGATTATATGTTCTTGAATATTGATACATTGTGAGGTGATGTCCTCATAAGGCTCATACATCATCACACTCTTTTAGTGACTTTTGTGTGGTAATAATCACATTCTAAGATGAATTAACATTAGCTGTGATTTTATATCCAACAATGACATTAAATTTGTTTAATATAAATTATTTTGTTATCTATAGATAATTTAAGAAATTAATTACTGACTAAAATAAATATTATTTCAATAATTATATATTTCTAGATTTTAGATTGTAGTTTTCTATTTTTTCTATTAAGTTGAAAATAATGCATATCCTACAATTACTACATACCATGAGATAACATCTATTTGAAGAAATATTATAAAATAAAACAAATATTATACCCCTTGGCGAACAAACATGTTAGATTAAAAATTATTCTTTTTCCAAATTACCATTTACCAATCTTATGTGGAGGTGAGTTTACTTTAAAAAAGTGTTTAAAAACTTTTATCATTATCAACTTCCTTTTGAAAAAAATAACCATAGTGAGAATGTAATTTCAAAGGGAATAAACTTTATTTTGGTCATGAACATGCTAGGCTAGACCATAAAATTATAAAAGAACATGGACAGTTCCACTCTATATGTCCATTAGTCTTGATGGCAAATCAATCATAAATCCCATCATAGGTATAAAACATGGAATTTTCCTATCTAGTTGTATCATAAAGCAATAGATTCCCACTTTCAATCAACATAGTCATATTCTTGAGGTTGTTGTTCGAATCTAGGCTCTCTCACAATATCTACCATTAAGTACAACATTACGGCCTATGAAATGTTCGTGGAATTTGGTTTGTGAATTTATCTATTATTCTACAGATCAAGATGAGGGTTAACCATCCTTATTAAATGTCACCCTTCCAATCTTAATCGAGATGAGGGTTGGCATCTCAACCCAGCTTGGCTCCCTTTGCTCACTACTCTATATACCTTCCATTATCCTTATTGATCCTTGACCCTATGCATGTTATTAGGAGTATTTTTTAGACTTCCTTTTATTCTCTTGTCTTCTTTCTAATTTTTTGGTTCCCCATTTTCTTTCTAGTGGTCATTTCTTTCTTTCTTTTAGCTCTCTTTCGTGCTTCTTTCCATTTTTATTTCTTTTTTGCTTATTCTTCCTCTGTTCTTGATTTTCCTCTCCTACTTCTTTGTTTCTTTGTTACTTTTTGTAGACACCTAAAAATGTCTCATTGATCATACACTAATTATTCGTCTATTTAATTAAGTAATTCTTTAATTGTTTGATTAAACTAACTATTTCTTCTAATAATCACCCATTCAACACTTCTAATTATTCTATTTCTATTCTCAAATCATTTTAATCAGTTGACTCTATTTCAAATATTAATTATTTAATTAATTACAATTATTCCTTAGTTAAATAATCTTTATTATTTAATTAAGCTCATTTATAATGTTTAAATATTTTTATTTAAATTATTCTTCCAAATCCCCAAATTCTAATTCCAATTAATTCCAATTAATTTCATTTATCTCAAATTCACATTCTCCCAAATTCTAATTCCAAATCATCAAAATAACATTTCATCTAATTTCATTAAATTTGAGTTTCAACAAATTTCAATTAATTTCAAGTGCATCTCAACATTCCAAAATCTAATTTCAAATCCAAATTGAAAATGAAAATAAAATTCGATTTCAAAATCCTACAACACATGTTGAAAATCAAACTGATTGATCAAATCAGTTATCTAATTAGTTAAATCAATTAACTCTTCAATCTCCCTTTTTCACTCCAAATCAACTTTTTTTGACTAATCAATTAATTTAGTCTTCTGGTCCATCAATTCAGTCATCTCCTTCATCATCTCAGTCAACTGGCTAATTTATTTAGTTGACTCCCCAATCAATTTTGTTAACAGATCAATCAAATTGAGTTCACTCTTCAATCAATCTTAGTTATCTATCAGTCATCACCTGAGTTCTATTTCTCATCTCCTTTGTGTTGAAAATCTATAAATTCAACCTCTTTTCTCAATTCAATCTAGAATCACAACCTTCAAAATAGTTGTTAATCTATGTAGGAAATTAGTGCAATACCTAAGAGCCAATTCAACAACAACTAAGGAGAAGAGCAATAGAAGCTTTGTCAAATCGATTGAGGGGGTCTTAATTAGATTTATCTGCTCAATTCAATTGATTTTACATTATTCGATTGTTACTTAGGATTAATTCTAATTAAAATAGACTTTGTGATTCACTCTTATAATCTGATTAATTATGATGATTTTAACCCTAATACAAATGGTGAACCTGATGTGAACAAATAGATCTAACCTTTGTTCTCTAAATTCTTTGATTTTGCAGGTCCATACAAATCCAGAAATTGCAAGTTCGCAATTGACACTGCAGGATCACAATTGATATTGCAAAAATTCACAATTGATGTTATATTAATTTGCAATTGCTTCCATAATGTCTCACAATTGCCATAAGGGGTCAAAATTGAAAAAAAAAAAATTGTTGTTTCTCAGTTAATTGATTTTGCGCACCTAACCCATAAATATTTTATAATTCTAGAAAATTCATTTTTTTGCATGAGATGTGTCTAATCTGATGACAATAAGGGTTATATTCAAGATTTTAGGTGGAAGAAGGAGGAGACAACACAAGAGGTAGCTTAAAACACACCAAAGGCTTCTAAAGGCAGAGAGAAAACTTTGTGAGCTTGAAGAGGAAGAGGCAATCGCTCAATACCACAGAAACATTCATCGATTCCTTGCCAAATTTGATTTCTACGATGACATTGAAGTGATGGCTCACATAATCTGGAGTGATATCATCGAATAATAACTTCTCTCTTTTGTCTTTTCATTCTTTTTAATTTTCTAAAAAATTTCCAATTTAACTAGTGCGCAATTGATATGTCATTAATTTGTAATTGCTATTACAAAAATTCGCAATTGCTCAATAGGTAGCTCGCATTTGCTATTAGAATAGTTCACAATTTCTCAGTAGGTAGTTCGCATTTGCATGATTAGGGTAAAATGTTTCTATTCAATCTTCTTTCTGTTCTCTATCATTAATTACCCATGTTTCTGCAAACAAAGAAGTCAGAAATTGAAACTGAAAAAAACAAACAAACAAAAAAAGGTTGGGTAGCCCACCATGTTTCAACTAACATTTTCTGATTTTCTTGCAGGGGTAGCTTAGAAACACTTCAATTTGGTGCAAATAAAATAAACCACAAACAACATTTTTTGTTTTTTTGCTTCACAATAGCTATTAAGGATAAAATGAACACCATGTTTTCATGGAGCAACATCTCCATTTAGACTAGAAAACTTTGCAATTTGGAGTTAAAAAAAATATTGTTTTCTATGTTTATGAGGTGATAGGTATATGCTCTCCCCTTCAAATGGGTGATCAAAAAGCTAGACCCACCTCTTTATGCTTTATTTCATTTTCTGCATTAGGATCAAACCTTTAGAGGGTTTGCCTCCCAAGTATCCCATAAGGCCAAGTGAGAGGGAACTACCTAAAGTGGTAACGGCTAACGCCAATTATTCCAAACTACTATAAAATAAATGTGTTTTCAATGAAAGTTGTAAGCAATGGGTGCTGGAATGGCATAGCGACGATTAAATTCACCAGATCTATGCCCATCCGAACAAAAGCCTAATTAAACACCTTAGAATTTAGAGACCAAACCGAGTTAGTAACCAAACACTTGAATTATCACAGTGCAAGGGTGGGGAAGAATCTGCCCCCAAGACACTCACCATATATCTCCCAGGATAACGGGCCAATTCAGGAGCAATCTTCTTTGGTTCAATTTTTGGAAAAAGGCAAAAAAACGAGCGCACCATAGGGTGCGACAGGGTTGTTTGAGCTAATGAAGTATCAAGATGTGGGTTGTGGTAATACTTGTGACCTTTTTTCAATAGGAGAGTCTGCTTGATATGCTATCGAATTGCCCAAATACTATCAAAAACAAAATGGGGTCTTGAAAAAGATCACAACATTCATTAGGATTTGAAAAAGTCCTTTAAACAAGTGCTTTCTTTTCTTAGTTTAAATTGTTTTCTTTGCTTGTTGCTATGTCTTTGCAACACCAACTTTAACAAGATCAAAACCCCTCAACAAGTCAAGTTTCAACATCAACATCAAATCAAAACTTTTGCAACATTTGAGAAATGGAGAAAACATCTTACATGTTGTGATCTTAGTTTCAAACCAATCAATCAAACATCATGGACTGGCGTTATGCATTTCATAGGGAAGATGAAGAATTCATCCCTTCCATTCCTATTTCGTCACCATCCATAGAAATCTTAGCTTAACAAATCAATACTTTGCAACAATAACTGAGAGACATGACTAGTCCTAGCAGCCATAGGGGCTGGTTAGAAAATATGATGAGAGAAGTGATAACCATGAGGGAATCATTATCAGGCCAACCTTCTTTTTCTTGTGAGACCATTCAAACATGTCAACCTTCATTCTCCAACAAAATAATTCCTACTTCAGTTCAACCAACATTAGAGTCATGTCAACTTTCTTTCAACCCAACATATCAAACATACCAATCACATCAACCCAACATTCAAACCTCTTTCAACCCAAGTCAAACTCCTTTCAACCAAAACCAAAACCCTTTCAACCAAAATCCAACCTCTTTCAACCAAAATCAAACCTCATTCAACCAAAGTCCGAATCAACCATATCTATCCACCATTTCATCATCCCTTGAAGTCACACAAGAGCAGTCCACACCATCTTTATCCAATAACACAATCTCCCAAAGGCTACCCATAATACAAATCCAATCTAATCCAAGTCATGATGATAGTCTTATCCATGCTTCAGGAATTCAAGATCCAATGCCTCCATCTATTCCATTTCCAAGAAAACCCACTTTAGAGAGTCTCACTCAAACTCCTTCCATGTGTCAAGAGGATGATCCAAAATCAGAAGAAATCAGACATGAAACAAATCAGGATCAAGAAAAACCCTTCCATCGTACCCATTTTTTTATCAAGACTCCACCTATCAAGATTGTTATGATGATCCCCTCATTCCTTTCTATTCCACTCATAATAACACCCTTGTTTCTCAAGAGCAAGAAGTTCTTTCAAGTCCCATCCAGCATCCACCTCTCGAGCAAGATCAGGACATACCTTCCATCCTTCCTAATAATCTCTTTCCAAGTCAAGATCAAAGCATCCCTTCACCTTCATGTCCTAAACAAGATCCCATTATTTCTCCAGATCCTGATCAAGATCCCTCCATCCCTTCATTTCCATGTCATAATCCTCCATGTCTCTCACAAGATCCCATCTCACCAAATGAATCTACCATATCTCCTAGTCTCCCTCATGATCTCAATGTCTCTATACAAGTTGTTCATGAATCCCTTACCAATGGAATCACCAACCCAGATCATACTACACAAGACAACTTGTCAACAATTGTATGTGCACCATTATCACATGCCAATGTGGTGACATAAACAAGCATGGCACCAACAAATGAAATCAACACCCAAATTCTTACATCATCTTCTTCAAGCACAAGCATAACACTGGCTAATGAGATCAACACCTGGTTGGCTTCATCATCTTCTTCAAGTGCATCAATAGAAACGGGCATATCACCCACCCATGTCACAACTTCGAAGCCAAAATCTATTTGCCTCATACACCCACACTTGAAAGACTGAGGACAAGAAGGTCTACCACAGCTGGATTGTTTGAAAATAAGGAGGCTATAGTAGAAACTATACATGAAAGATTCCTAGCTGAATATCCTATTAAAAAAGACATGTTCATCCAACTCTTCAAACAAAGACCAATGAATTATCTACACAAAGTTCATACCAACTCAATAACAACATGCACCTAAAAAGATATTACATCTAAGGGGATTGCATATTTTTTTACTGCATTGCATATCTTCATTTTTTAGTACATCATAGTTGCTTGCATATCACCATTGCACAACATATAGCTGCATATATCATTATTGCTTTTTCATATAGTTGCATCAATAAAAACATGATGATTGTCTGAGTCATTCACCTGTCTTCTCTGAAAGGAACAAAGGTTGTACCATTTCCTAGATACTTGTTCATGAAGTCTTTAGGAGGCCTTTGGTCATTCATCTTCAACGTCACCTTGTGATTAAGCTTTATCCTTGGTTGGGTAGAAGTTTCACTATCAAGTCTCATTACCTAAAATCTATCAATTTCTATATCTCACACATTAATCAATAGCTCTAAGTCATTACAGATACCTAGTTGGTCATGTGGCTAGTGAAAAACCCAAAGTTCTACTTCAAGGTTGTTGTAATCGTCATACCTAAGAAGGTTTCATTACTTACAAGTCAAGGCAAAAAAAAAGAAGAAAAAGTGTTATGCCAAAATCAATATCAAAATATCGTGGCAAAAAGAGCAAAGATATATAATTGAAATATCACGCATACAAGTGCGACAATAAAAGCTTGACTCTGGGAACATGCGAATAACTCCAGAGCTATGGACACCTGTTGGCAATGGAGCAATATTTGAGAGATTATAGTGCATAACCTTGTCGGAGCCCTAAAAGTTTGCTGGCAACGAGGCTCTATCCAGGTTGCTTTTGAAGTCAGAATAACCTACGTAGCTAGTCACATAGGATTCTAAGTGTAGCATCGTAAATTGTACGCACTTGCTAGGGTGGTACAATTTCACACTTGGTTTAGCACCCGCCTTGGCGCATTTTGCATTTTGCATTGCATTTCCCCTTTAGCACTTAATTAGGTCTAAGGTTCTATTTTTATCATCTCCCATATCATAAAGTTGGGCCCCTTTCATTAAAGTGTGCCCCTTTCATTTTATTCCTCCAATACATCATTTAATCAAAAACCCTAATTAGGTCCTATTTTGAACTTGGGGGCTTGATTTCGGGGGTCAAAACATCTTGAAATTAGCTATAACTTCGGGATTTTCTCTAAAATCATCATATCCGACGGCCCTGAAAATTTGGTGAAAAGTTGTCGGGACCATGGCACCCGAAGTGCACACGGTCTCGGACATTTTTCCCAAAATTTTAGGAGTGCAATCCAATCATAAAATAAAGCTTAACCCCAAGAAATTGGCGAGAGATTCAATCTCTAGGTCGGCCAAAAGTTGAAATTAAGACCTAGGGTTTCATATATAAGAGCTCTCTTTCTTCATTTGAAAGGATCCGAATTTTGGTTTCAGGGGCCTTCTACGCAGTGAAAGAGAAGATCTTTGAAGACTTCAACAACATTCAACATCCATCCATCAAGCATTCATCAATTTCATTCATCCATTTAGGGCTTTGAAGACATTGAAGAGCAAATGGGGATCACCGACTGAAGATTGGCTTGTACCCCTCCCTTGGGGTTGGGTATGATTTCATGTTGTTTTCATGTATTTGCATAAGCCTCATTATATCATTTGTATTCATGCTTTAGATCACTTCGCATCTTGATTTGGAGCATTTACATTATCATTTACAAGCAATTAGGGTTTACTTTCTAGGTTGCTCTAGTTTGCTTACTTGCATTTTAGGATCTTGCACACACACAAGGTCTGCACACACACTACTTTTACAATACAACTTGGCTATTCGTGGAGGTGGAAATCACCAAAGCGGGGGTTTGACTAAGGCAAAACCCTATATAGCCGCCCACCATACCTTTTCAGATATAAGTGCAGATTTCGAGATTCGGACGACGCCGCAAATTGCAAATCTGGCAGAAGCAGACAGAAACTGAGCCACACACCAAATTTCAGGGCAAAAGACCAGGACAGGGGCGTGGGGCACCTTGGTCCTACCAGGACAGGGGCGCTGGGTGCCCTGGTCCCTCTGTCAGACAGCAAGTTTCAGCATTTCCGACAGCTTTTCAGGTTGCAAAACAGCAGTTTCAGGAGCAGTATCAGGACAGTGGCGCCTGCGCCCCTGTCCTGAACATTTTCACTCAGATTTTAACTCCAGGTACGCATCTGCATTCTTGCCTTGTCCTTGTGTTTACAGCTTTCCATTGTTTAATCTCAATTCTGCAATCTTGTTATTAGTTCATACTTGCACTTTAGGGTTAGGAATTGAACTTGCATCATTTTATCTTTCAATTACAACAAAGGAATAGAAACCCTAATAGGTAGCCCGTGGCTCTCTCTTCAAAAAGAAGTAGCCAATTGTGTGATACCTCTAGGCTCTTTCGTATTCCACAATGTGTGTCAAAAGGTAGGATTAGGGCATGTTAGCCTAGTCTCACTTTTTCCCCTACACACTAAGGGTCTTTGATGGTTATAAGTGTCAAAATAAATTCAATTGCACACACATGGGCAAAAGAAGATCAAAGTTTCAAGAATTGATGGAGAAGTTTTCCACGCCTCCATTCATAAATCTTGGTTACATAGTGTGCTAGGTTGGATGGTCTAAGGTTTTATGAGAACGGATTGAACTCCTATCTCTGAAACGTTTCCTACCTTTGATTCAATTAGTGCATTTTAGAATGAAGAACACACACAATCATCTTTGTTCTAATAGGAACTTCATTTTAATTATGCATCTTGCATTAGCATAACTCATATTGAAAATTCAATGTCTCCATGTGCATTGCCTAGATCATCATATCATATAGGCTTACATACTTGGGGGCATAATTGAAAAAATCTAAAAATCATAAAAAGTCCTAAAAAAATTAAAAATCATAAAACATCAAAATCAGAACAAAAACATTCAAATATGATCCTGAAAAAAAAGAACAAAAATATTGAGAAAATACCAAAAACCCTAAACATCGCAAAGCTCTTCGAAAATAAACTAAAAATAAAAAAATATCAAAAAATTGCAATAACATGTCTCGCAAGAATCAAATATCCTAGTAGCTATCCAACAAACACTTTGTATGAAGTCCACAAAGGATATAACTATCTTAAACCAAACATCTGCAATCAAATTGATCAAGTCTTATCAATCGACAATCTATACTTATCACGTGATCATTATCTTGTCTTAAACAAAAGAGGATACACTCTAAACCAGACAGGTTAGTCTTAAACGGGGTCCGCAACTTTATGAAACCAGACATTATCAACTATCACATCAAGCAATCACACGAAGACACAGATCAGTATAGCTGCTGGACTTTGTCCTAGTTAGTTTGTATCTTTTATCATTTGGCAATAGATTATGTTACTATGCTACTCAAGGATGTCCACAAGTGACTAGACGAGTCGTGATGGGCATGAATTTTTCTTTGTTTGCTATTTGTGGTGTGAACCAATGAAGTTCTAGGGCAATAGTTATAGTGGGTGTCTGTGATTGGTACATTTATTCGGCAAGTATCACATGAAGGATAACTATGCTTGTGACTACCGCACATACCTTGACCCTTGTTGTTATTCCTAGAATGGAGGGCTCACTCCTTGTCTGCTACATGTTGTTTCTTTGCAATGAGATATCTTTACATCTTGGTTCTTCATACCCTGATGTACAAAGCTTCATTGTTACATAATAAGGCTCAGTGATGAAAATGTTGCACTATGAATAAAGACAAGAAGACTATTCATCATCATCATAACATGTTGATTGTATCAATCAAGATCATTCTCTCATCAAGAATCTTTTCTTGAATCAACCTTTTCAATTCTTCCAATCATTCTAACATATTCTACTCTCAATGAGTTCATTTCAATTTCTACTCACATCTTTCTAATTCGATCTCAAATCATTCTCTCATTTCAACTATTCTATCTATTAATCAATTATCCCTCACCTTCATAATATTTCATTATTAATCCAATTTTGATCTATCATGTGTTTTATATAGGATTAGACCTTCCTGAAACTAGGCACAATCATCTATCTTTGTCTTATACAAGATGTATCTTTCCTGAAACCATACGTTTTGATCATCTTTGTTTTATATAGGATGTGTCCTTCTGGAAACCAAACTTTATCTTTATCAATTCGATCAATCTTATCAATCAAATCAATCCTATCAATCTTATCATTCAATCAATCTATAAATCATTCCAACCATTTCTTCTATCCAATCAAACTCATTTGCATCATCAACTAACTATTCTTCCATCTCTCATATAACATTCTTCTTCTTTCGAGAGATCATTCATGCCTTCAATGCACTAACAATCTCTCAAGGGGGCATTATACCCAAGCGTCGTCGGGGCATACTGGGCCAATTTTCTTTTTCTTTTTCTTTGAAACAATGTCGTTTCGACATTTTCTCAAAGAGGGGCAAATGTAGACACCTGAAAATGTCTTAGTGATCATACACTAATTATTCGTCTATTTAATTAAGTAATTCTTTAATTATTTGATTAAACTAACTATTTCTTCTAATCATCACCCTTCAACACTTCTAATTATTCTATTTCTATTCTCAGATCATTTTAATCAGTTAACCCTATTATAAATATTAATTAAATATTAATAATTTAATTAATTTCGAATTATTCCTTAGTTAAATAATCTTTATTATTTAATTAAGCTCATTTCTAATGTTTAAATTATTTTATTTAAATTATTTAAATTAATTAAATTATTCTTCCAAATCCCCAAATTCTAATTCCAATTAATTCCAATTAATTTCATTTATCTCAAATTCACATTCTCCCAAATTCTAATTCCAAACCATCAAATTAACATTTCATCTAATTTCATTAAATTTGAGTTTCAACAAATTTCAATTAAATTCATGTGCATTTCAGCATTCCAAAATCTAAATTCAAATCCAAATTGAAAATGAAAATCAAATTGAATTTCAAAATCCTATAGCACATGTTGAAAATCAAACTGATTGATCAAATCAGTTATCTAATAGTTAACTCAGTTAACTCTTCAATCTCCCTTTTTCACTCCAAATCAGCTTTTTTTGACTAATCAATCAATTCAGTTTTCTAATCCATCAATTTAGTCATCTCCTTCATCATCTCAGTCAACTGGCTAATCTATTTAGTTGACTCCCCAATCAATCCTATTAACAGATCAATCAAATTGAGTTCACTCTTCAATCAATCAACACTTAAGTTCTATTTTTCACCTGCTTTGTGTTGAAAATCTATAAATTCAACCTATTTTCTCAATTCAATCTAGATTCACAGTCTTCGAAATAGTTGCTAATCTATGCAGGAAATCAGTGCAATACTCGAGAGCCAATTCAATGACAACTAAGGAGAAGAGCAATGGAAGCTTTGTCAAATCAATTGAGGGAGTCTTAATTAGATTTATTTGCTCAATTCAATTGATTTTACATTATTCGATTGTTATTTAGGATTAATTCTAATTAGATTAGAATTTGTGTTTCGCTCTTATAATCTGATTAATTATGATGATTTTAACCCTAATACACTTTTCATTAGATTTTTCTTCTTTATTTTATCTTAATTTATTTTTTATTTAGATTTATTAATTTTTTTCTTATCCATTTGTCTCTTTAGCTTTAGTTTTTATTGTTTTTAATGTAATTTTACTTTTTATTATCTTTGTATTTTATATATGTGTACACATACACATACACATACACATACACATACATACATATATACATACATACATATATATTTCTTTATTCTTTGTTTTGATAGTTCTTAATAGTTGTTTATTTTTTTATTTTTTATTTTTTTATTTTTTTTTGTGTTTCCCATGCATGTATTTTGGTTTAACTTTTTCTTTTTCCCATGCTCTTGTAGCATTTAATTTGTTCCCCACTTTTCTTGTCATTATTGCTTTCATTTATTTTTCACATTTTATTATTGTTTCTTCTTTTTTATTTTCTTTTGATTTCCATTGTTTTGTTTGTCTTTTTAGTTTATTTGTATATATAATTTATTATTTTATTTTATTTACTAATTTTATTTATTATTTTTCTTTGTTTCAATTTTTAATCTCTTAATTTGCCTTCCCTCTCCCTTAACCCATCCTCACCCTTTGACCTTGTTTTCTAGTTCACTTCCCACATACTCTTCCTTTTAAATCTAGGTTTGCAATCCTTCTCTTTAAATTTCCTCTTCTTGATGATGGATTGTTGAGTGCAATCTGAAACCTCAATACTAAAAACATTCACAGGTTTTCCAAAAGCTTTCTTTTAAATAGATCAAGAATTGTTAGAACTTTCTTGAAATTTCTCCAAGAAAGATGAAGGTTTTAATAGGAATTATTTATGTAGGTAATCTAGGAGTCTGCAATTCCTACATCTCATCTCTCCCTTTCCTTCTCTCATATCCTTCTCCTATGTCTCCATCTCCATCTCCTTTTCTCTCTCTACCTTCCTCTCTATTTCCATCCTCTATCTTGATTTCCTTACCCCTCTCTATCTCTCACCCTTCTGCGCCCCCCTCTCTCTATATTTATTCTTAACTCTTCATCTTTCTCCATCTCTCTCTATTACAAAAATATCATAATCCTATTGGTAATGGAGCTTGATTATCTTTTTGATTCAAAAGTTTTGTTTCAACTATGTTCGTGTAATAGTTTAAAACTACTGAAACCAAAATAGCATGTAAACTATCATCATAATTCTTACAGATTGTAAACATTTGAATAATTTTTTTTATTAAAACATTATAAAGAACATGTGACTTTCATCTAACAATATTTAACATGTACTTTCAAGCATGAATTGCAATGCATAAACAAATTAGAAACTTCTCTATCTAATACAACACATCTATAAAAGTACAAGAGAAGTTTAGAATTCACAAAAATCAAAATTCCATTCTGTTTTCTTTTTAATTTCCAGTATCTAACCAGAGGGAAAGTATCATCAGGGAGATTTACCACCCAACCATAGACCTAGTGATCTCTCGCACATCTTTCTATTGAAGAGGTATTGCCCTTCATAAGGGTGTAAGCAGTTTGATAGATTTAATGTCATATGAGCCTGACATTTTGACCCTACACAACTCTAGTCGGTCACACACCATAGGTACCTCCTAACCAATATGACCTCTCACTAGGTAGTGCATTTAGGCCATGTGAATTGCTAGGTGCTTGTTTAGCACAACATCACCTTGGCCAAAGGTTTTTGAAGTTGCGAACATAATTTAATGTGTAGTCAATGTTCACCACCCTACTCGACTAGATTATCAACTAAGGTTCAGTCATGTTGACCGATAAGTTTGTCTCTTATGCTAACTACATATTGGCATTAAACTAGAGACTCATTGGGCTCTAAGTTATAAGAATATTTTTGTCAATCTAAGTGCAGACTGTGTGGTGTTATGATTATGGACATCTACCATTCACAACAAGTTCATATTACTTTAACTAGATTATTTGTTGTTATATTCTACTAACACCATACTCATGAACTTGAGCTTGTATACCTGTGTCCTCATGTTTATGAGTATGTGTCTCCAGTCAAGGAGTTCACTGCAGTTATCTTTACTTCTATATAATATACCATGACTCACAATATGAGAGAACGTAAACTCTATGTAAAACCTCTCATTTTGTATTGCAAAATTGAATTATGACTCTTGTTAATTTAATTTAAACTTCTTTTCTATATGAGTTGGTTTAGGTAAGTATATGCTCAGTTATAACTATTGTTTTTCATTTCTAGGTATATCTTTGTTTCTCTAGGTTGCCAATGAGCCTTTAGTTGTAGATTTTAGCATAAAAGATGATAACATATATTTATTGCAATTAAGCTTCCTTCCCTTAAGGAATTTTGAATATATAAACATGTTCAATGCAACAATTTAGGAAGATAATATAAATTATTCATAATAGTTTAGTACTATTTAGTCTCTCTGCCTTCTCATTGGAGAACTCAACAAGGTACGATATCATCCAACACTAGCCTTTTATATTTTAACCACTAAAGCTACAATTTTCTTAACTACTCTTTTTCATACAAGAACTATAAGTAGTTATTGTGAGCTTAATGTAACTATTTGCCTTTGTTATATGAAAGCACTTCTTCCAAATATAATTCATTTTAGTTAAACTACTTTCAAATTCCAAAAGCAAATAATGGAATTCATAGTATGTAACCTGTGAATGTAATGTGCCTGCTAACTAGGTTGAAGTAGTTGTTCACACTTCTAATTCCCTTGATAAAGTTATTTCTACTTCTATTAATGCTTGCACAACCTCCTCTCTAGCTTGCAAGAAAGAAAATAATGTTTCATATATCCTATGATACCTCTTAGAGAGTCTCTTCTTCCTTCAAAATTCAATGAACTTCAAAACTAAAGCAATTTCCTTAATTAAAAAGTAGTTATGCGATTCATTTCATTCCATGGGGGTTTTGAATTCATTTCAATAAATTTCCCCTTATTTCGCATGGATTCTCTTTCCCACGTAGCTAGGTTAAGCTTGACCATATCCACAATATCATGTGGCCACCACATATTCATGTCAATGTTATTATGGGCTACCTTTACAATTGCTTGGTGCCACCTCTCGAATTAAATTAGCCAATACAAATGTGGTTGTATTAATAAATCAAAATGGCCTATGACCAATGTAAAGACTTATATCTAACATGATTTAAAGTATGAATCATATGATTCACTTGTATTATCTTGATACTTGTTATTACTAAGTATGTATAGTATATATTTATATACATACATATTTATACTCGTTATTCTCTACATGATCATTTATTTATAAGATAGTATTTTAATTAAAGTATAATCTGAAATAATTTACAGATCAATTCTTAATTTGAACCTGACTATACGATGACTTAAATCATCATTATTAGTTCTCATTTAAAAGAAATGCCCTAACCTAACAACCTGATTGATACTTTAGGTTAGCCAAAATAGGTACTTAGTTCACGACTACACAACCTTAGGTTCTAACAAAATATAATATGGCCAAAACTTATATGCTTTTGGAACACAGATGGCAAAATGACCCACAGATGGCAAAACGACCCATAATCTGCTTACCTCCAATACCTGATGATACTTTCCCTCCCTTCTCTAAGGACAATGCATTTCCTACAACCACTAAGTCATAACAATGTAGTTAGCCCAAAATCTCATCATTAGTTCTAACATGTATAAACATGATTGAATAGCTCAATAAAACAATAATTTTTTAAACAAAACCATTCACATATGCATTTTGAACCACTATTCAAAGATATTAATTTAACATCACATATAGGTGTATTAAAAGCATAGCAAATTATCAATGAACAAGAGGAATGAGATAGTTCGGATCCTTCTAAGTGGATTCTTGATTGATTTGAAGCTGACACTTCTCCATGGAGACCTTTGTTGCACAAACAACATTATTTTTTAAATGGCCTATCAATTGAGCTCAAGGAATACTCAAATGTATGTAGCTAAGAGACCAATTTTTCCCTAATTGACCTTCCACAACCTCTTTGGTGTACCTATTGCATGCCAACGTGCAATTGCTAGTTGATATTTCTATCTTGAAATTTTCTCTTTATGTAGTAATGTGCATTTGTAGAATTTTTACTATTTTATATGAAAATCTCTTCTAGTAAACTCTTGAGCAAGGGCCAGTAGTGATGAATTTAACTTTCATCTGCACAATTATCTCTTTGTTAGTTGTGGTGGCAACATGGTAATTTTGGGCCACCCTAAGTGATTTCCTAATGTAGACAATGTTGTTAACAACTTCATTGTATACAAAGAAAGTTTTTCAATTGCTTTTTGCCTTATTTCTCATGGTAATTATTTTGTCTTTGTGGTCTCATCTTCCCCTCCTCTGAATGTCCATCATACTATACCAACTTATTTAGTGTTTTCTATTTCTCACTGTGTCGACTTGAATTTCATCCTCATAATACTACCTGTAACAAGTTAGTTTCACAAAATACCAATGGAAATGCTACAGGAAATCCAAACTCAACCAATGAAACTACATGAAATATATATGAAATAAAAATACTATTATTACCTTCATGATTTATGTCTCATTGTGTCCTAACTCCACTGTTCCTGGTTGCAGATGGTGTGCTCTCAGACAAGCACTAATAGCTTCCAAGATGGCATATGAAGAATGGACTGATAACTGATAGTTCACAAATGCTATGATATGCAATACTACATGATTATGCTAAAATGATTATGCTAAAATGCTAATTTCTATTTGGTTCAAGATTAAAACTCGCTGATGCATAAGTTTTACAAATGATTTGGCTTGCAAATTCACTTGAAGTCTAACTCTTTCTCAACTAAAACTCTTGATTTTATAGACTTTGAGAGGATAATATAATGTGGCCCAGATCAACGGTCATGATCAGATCTATAGATTTGGATGGTTGTGAGCAAAGGTGAAGGTTGAGAGAAAGGGGGAAGGAGAAGATAAGTGTCACTCATCTCACCTTGACTGGGTTGCTAACTGAGGGAATCTAGGGATGGTTGGAGAAAATTTAGGCATGAGAGGACAAGTGGACTCAAGTCCTTCTTAAGATGTAGGGATGTTGGAGAGAATTTAGAAGGAGGTTATGAAATATGTGTACGTACACAATATTTCATTAAGTTTGGAGGTTGGAGATAAATGATGAATTAATATTTAAGAAATATTAATTTCCTTAGCCACATGATGGATGAGTTGGCAAAGGAAAGATGAAGTGGAGATGGAAGATGAGTTGGATAAGAGGGATTAAATAATTTAAGAAATTATTTAATATTTGAGACTATAGGATAGGAGAATAACCATTAAATATTAGATATTTAATTGATTGGAGAAAATAATTAAATATTAGATATTTAATTAATTAGAGGAATAGAATAGATGAATTAATTAATAAAATATTTCAATTAAATTAATTAATAGAAAGACACGAAATGAATTAAATAAATTAATATTTTCAAATTAACTATTTAATAGAAGAATAATTATTAAATAAATATAAAATATGTATTAATTGCTCATAGCCATTTTTATGTGTATACATTTTGCCCCTCTTTGAAATGATGTCAAAACAACATTGTTTCAAAGATTAAATCAAGTCTCGATAGTGCGCCTGGCGAAGATAAAAAAATCCTAATTGTGTGCCCCAGATACTAATTTTTGGATATTGATTCGATGATGATGCCCCCTCGAGAGATCGTTTGTACATTAAAGGCATGGATGATCTCTTGATAGAAGAAGAATGTTATATGAAAGATAGACGGGTGAATAGATTACAAATTGATCAGATGAATTAGATTGATAAGATTGATTGGATTGAGATCAAGTCTAGTTTCAGGAAGTACACATCCCATATAAGACAAAAAATGATCAAAACGTCTAGTTTTAAGAAAGATACATCCTGTATAAGACATGATAGATGATAAAAATGTCTGGTTTCAGGAAAGATACATCCTGTAGAAGACATGATACATTATCAAAATGTCTGGTTTCAGGAAAGATACATCATGTATAAGACATGATAGATAATAGTTGAATGAATGACGAAGATATTAAATTGAAGAATGATTCCATTAGATGATGATGTTGGTGCAGGTGTTGTAGGTGATCCAGGTGTTAGACCCACAAGCTTGAGAGGTAGTCATGATTCTTGACTTGATTTGTATTGATGAGGCACTTGTACATTATTGATCCAATATCATTGTATACTTGGACTTTTTATTGTTTTATGATGATCTATATGCAGATATGGACTCTATATGATAATGATCTTTATTATGCATGTTACTCTATTTTATGATGATCTATATGCATTAATTATATGGATGCAATGATTAGATGGATGATGTGATGATCTTTTTTTCTTCATTATGATGATGTTTTATATGATGATGCAATGATGAAATGTTTGTGATTTTTTATTTTGATGACCTTGGATGCAACTAAAAATGATTTACTAACTCAAATGATATGAATGCAATGATCTATATGGGAATGCAAATGAATGATTGATTTCTTTAATGTTTATGCATATAATGATTATGAATCTAAGTGCAAAGATGCAACTAAATGATCTTTAATGAAATGATAATGCAAATAATAATGATGATACACTACATGATTAATGAAATGCACTTAATTGAATACAAACTAATGCAATGATTAAAACACAACTAAATGAAATGGATGATGATTAAAATGATGAATGCACCTACAATGATCAAATGCAAATTGTTTTTGTTTATCCAAGCATACTCAATCTTTATTTATGACTGTTGATCTCTTAATGAAATGATATGCTCATAATGCAACTGACAATGAATGCTTATAATGTAGATGAATAATGAACTAATCTAAAATGATCTAACTAAAAATTATAATGCCATTCTTCATATGCTTGTCTTGTAACAGTTCTTGATTTCATCATTGAGCTTTAAAACACTGTAAGAAAATACAAGAAACTGGACATAAAGATTCAAGATGACCTGAGTATTTCTTACATGGATTTTGATATAGCAAGTTAATACAAGCAACTTGATATATTGAGTCAAGTTGAATTGAGTATTGCTTGTAGAACAGACAAGGATTATCTCCTTTCATGCATGACTTGGAACATCCTCCTTGATCTTTTGTCGATCATATCCTAAGACAAGTACATACCTTAATAAGCGATAAACCACAGACATCAATCAAAGAAAATAATCATGCCCTATCATATCTTCTCTAGTCATGGACATCCTTGAGTCGCATAGAGTACATGATTAGCAATAAAATCAAGATATAAACACTGAATCTTGTATTTCATTCACATGTTCTTATGGTCATTAACTGATATAATCATCTTGATGAATGATCTTTGATAATCCTTTATTACTTGTTGATTGATTATTCAGTTTCTAAGTTTCATGATTCAGTTGTTGATGAAATGTCATGATCTTCATTGCTTTGTTGCTCGTTATCTGTTTCAAAACCCTAGGTGTTTTTTGTTTTTCTAAGTTTTTCGAATGTTTTGGATTTTCAAAGATTTAAAAGATCACCTTAGCAAGAGGAATTAGGATTTTGCCCCCAGTGGAAATAAAACTTTTTTATGGATATATGAATTGATCAAGATCCAAACCATGGTGGGATACAAATGCAGATTGATTGATTCTGATAAAATCTAAGATAGTGACTATGACAAGAGTGTCAAAAATTGATAATTGTTGGTAAGCTGCTTATTTCCTACGAAATGGTTCAAAGCAATAGATGTGAAAGATGGAATGGATAAGCTAAGATAGATGGAAGTGATAGATGTGATATGATGGAGTGGATAGGTGTGCAAAGCGATCTCATAGATGGAGGAACTCACTTTTTAGATAGTGCCTGTTTACCAAGTTTTTACCATCTAAATTTATTGCATTTTTCTCTCTATTCTCTTTTTTTTTTCTTTTTTCTTTTTTTTTTTGTTTTATGCTTTTTAGGGATTTTTTGCTTTTCTGATTTTTACTGATTTCTTCAGGACTTTATATGCTTTTTATTGATTTTTTCCAGGACTTTATATCTCAAGCATAGAATTTATTGAGATGAATAGAATTGATAGGTTCATCAAACCATTCACCTTCAGGGGTAGATAACTTGTATTCTCTTGATCCATATGCTGCTACTATGACAAAAGGTCCTAACCAATTTGGTTCAAAATTTCCCTTCTTTTCTCGGTCTTGTTGATTTCTTGGATTCTCCCTTATAACTATATCTCCAATTTGAAAAATGTGTGGCTTGACTTTGTGGTTATAACTTCTTGCCATTCTTTGTTGATATACTTTCAAATGATCTGTTGCGTTTTGGCGACGTTCCTGAATTAGTTCAAGTTCTTGGAATCGAGAGACTCATTGTTCTTCTTCTGGTATAAGACCTTGCAAGGATACTTGTAGAGAAGGTATCTCTACTTCTATAGGTAATATGGCTTCTGATCCATAGACCAAACAATATGGAGTTGCCCCTGTTGGAGTGTGGATGCTGGTTTGGTATGCTCACAGAGCAGGATTTAGCTGAATGTGCCAATCTTTTCTAGCTTCATTGATTGTTTTCTTTAAAATTTTCATGAAAGTTGTGTTTGATGCCTCAACTTGACCATTTCCCTGTGGATAATATGGAGTAGAAAACCTATGTTGGATATGAAATTGTTCGCATAGCTCCTTCACATCTTGATTTTTGAATGGTCTTCCATTATTAGTGATAATGGTCATAGGAACTCCATAGCAACAGATTATATAATTCAAAATGAATGATGATATTTGTTTTCCTGTCACTGTTGTTAGAGGCACTGCTTCAATCCATTTAGTGAAATATTCAGCAACACTCAAAATAAAGTTATTTCCATTAGAAGATGAGGGATTTATCTTTCCTACCAAATCAAGGCCCCATTGAGAAAATGGCCATGATCTTGCCATATGATATAATTCTTGTGTTGGTGCATGAATGAGATTCCCATGGATCTGACATTGTTTGCATTTCCTAGCATATGTGAATGAATCGCTCTCCATAGTAGGCCAATAGTAACCCATACGAAGAAGTTTCTTAGCCAGTGTTAAGCCACTTGAGTGTGTGCCACAAATACTTGCATGAACTTCGTTAAGAAATTTCTCAGATTCTTCTTGTTCAAGACATCTCAATAAGGTATTATCTAAACCTTGCCTATATAAGATATCAACAATAATAGTAGAGTGAGAGGATTGACGGATAAAATTCCTTTTTTGATTGCGGGATAGGTCAAGAGGAAGGATATTCTCTTTTAAGTACTGATAAGTTTGACCATATAAGGATTGAGTGGTTCCTGATATATGACAAATTCAGTAGATATGTTGAGATTGAATGGTAGGGTTTAAGATATCTTCCATGAGAAATTCGTAAGGATGTTCATTTTCCTTATTTTGCAAGAGAGATGCTATTGTACCCATTGCATCTTCTACTTTATTCTCATTTCTTGGAATCTGGTTGAATGATATTTCTTTAAAGTGTTCTTTAAAATCCTCTACCAGTTGTTTATATGGCATGAGTTTATCGTCCTTAGTTAGATAATTATCATTTATTTGGTTGATGATAAGTTGTGAATCACCATAGACATGTAATTCTTAGACATTCCATTCAATGGCCATTTTGAGCCCAATAGCCAATGCTTCCTATTATGCAGTATTATTGGTGCAAGGAAATCACAGTCTATATGATTTCAAAATTGCGTGTCCCTAAGGTGTGATGAAAAAGATTCCTGCGCCTAATCCATATTGTGTATAGGAACCATCAAAGTACAATTCCCAGAAGTTTGTACTTACTGTCAGAATGTCTGCATCAGGAAATTCAATGTGCAAAGGCATGTCGTGTTGTAAAGGTACTTCAGCCAACTGATCAACAATGACCTGTCTCTTGATAACTTTTCGATCAACATACTCTATATCAAATTTACTCAGTATCATAACCCATTTGGCTAGTCTTCCTGTCAAGGTTGACTTGCTCAACAAATATTTGAGTGGGTCTATCTTTGCTATTAGTTTTACTGAATGAATCAACATATAATGTCACAGCTTCTGGGTTGCAAACACAACTGCTAGACATGTCTTCTCTATTGAGGAATAATTTAGTTCATAGCCCACAAGTGTTCTACTGATACAATACACTGCTCTTTCTTTTCCCTCTTCATCATGTTGAGCTAGGAGAGCTCCTAATGATACATTTGTCGCTGAGATATTGAGCAACAATGGTTTCCCTTTGGTTGGTGATACCAGTACTGGAGGATTCATGAGATATTCTTTGATTTGCATAAAAGCTTCTTCACATCTTTGATCCCATTTGAATGGAATATTCTTATGTAGAAGATGGGTGAATGGACGACATCTATCTGCTAACTAAGAGACAAATCTCCTAATTGATTGCAATCTTCCTTGTAAAGATTGCAATTGACTTATGTTCCTAGGTGACTCCATCTCCATGATGGCTTTGAACTTTTTAGGATCTACTTCAATTCCACAAGCTGATATAATGTACCCAAGAAGTTTTCCAGAGGTCGCTCCAAATGCACATTTCTTTGGATTTAATCTCAACTAATATCTTTCCAGCCTGTCAAAAATCTTGCTAAAGATATTTAAATGTTCTTGTCTTGTATGAGATTTTGCAAGTATATCATCTACATAATCTTCCATAAATGTATGCATCATGTCATGGAAAATTGTCACCATAGCCCTTTGATAAGTCGCTCCTGCATTCTTAAGCCCAAATGGCATAACATTCCAGCAATATGTTCCTCATGCACAAGTGAAAGTTGTCTTTTCTTGATCTTCAGGTGCAATTCTTATTTGATTATATCCCAAGAAGCCATCCATTAATGAAAACATCTCATGCCGTGCTGATAAGTCCACAATTATATCAATGTTTGGTAACGGGAAATCATCTTTTGGACATGCTTTATTCAGATCTCTGAAATTTGTATAGACTCTTATGCTTTTATCTGGCTTTGACACTGGTACAATACTTGAAACCCACATCTAATAGTTTCTTCAGCTCAGTTTCTACAAGAAGAGCAATGTGTGGATGCATCTTTCTTATCTTTTGCTTAACTGGTTTTTCTTTTAAATCCACATTAAGACGATGCATGATAAGATCTGGATTAAGCCCTGGCATGTCTGCATAGGACCAGGCAAAATTTATTTGTCATTGCTTAAAGAATTCCATGTATTCTTTCCTCTCTTCATCTGATAATGAGGCAGCATAATGAAGTATTTTAGGGGCCTTTGATGTACCAATGTTTATTGCTTCTGTTGGTTCTATCAGGATAGCAGATCTCTCCTAAAAAATATGCAGGAAGAATGTCAAACTTTCCATCTTCTGGCACCTCAAAGAGGTTTTCACCTTCAGATACGTCCTTTATTTTCCCTTTTGATTGATCTAGTGTTGCCATGAAATGGTTTTCAACAGTAGGTCTCTTTCCTTGTTTTATTTCAATTTTGTGACTAGAAAGTTTGGCATTCTCCTGATTACGAGAAACATTACTTGATTCTGGAATGGAAGATATCTTAGGTGTGATGGGTTCGATAGCATTAAGATACACGACTAAGTCATGATCATTGGAAAAGACATTTAGTTCAGGATTTTTTAAATTATCCCAATCAATTAGTTCAAGATGAAGAAGGGGTAAGTCATAATCACTGTCATCATTAGGTGCTTCAAAGTTCATGACATAACGATCATAATTTGGCATAGAGTAGGTAATGTCATAGCTTGAATGATTTTGAGAATTGTCTCTCCCAAGTGTCTTCCAATTAGTTCTAACAAAATCAGTACTAGTATTTTGTGGTTCACACTCAAATGGTTCTTCAACTGATGTTTGTCCCTTAAACGAATGGATTATATCAACACACACGTCTTTAATACTGCAATTTTCTTCTTGATTATTTTTAAAGACTTCATTTGCATTTTGGAGTTGATATACTTGTGTACATGATAAAGAGGATTCGTTTGCTAGATTTTGTCTCCTTTCAAACTCAACTTCTTCTGGACTAATAGTCAATCCTACTTGACTATTTCTTAATTCTTCTATGGTTTTGCTATATCTTGATACATCTTGTTCCTCATTTGATGAAAATCTTATATTTCTAGATGTTTGATCTATCCCTGTTTGTACTTCTTGTGGCATTACTTCTTTGTCTTTGTCATTCCCTTTCCTTTGTTGTTTTGCATACGCCTCTTTTCTCTGAATTATGAGTTCTTCTCGTCTTCTTTCTAACTCCATCTTTTGTTTTGTATTAAATAAGTCTTCCTCTGTAATAGTTGTTTGTTCTTCATTGTTTTCCTTACTTGACGTACTAGATAAGACATCTGGACCCCATTCATACTCATTTGAATCTGTCTCTGAACTGTGGTTTAGAACTACCCCACTATACCATACAAGAATGTTGTATGGTGCAAAAAGTTCCCTGATTTCTACCTTTCACTACTTCTAGAATGTCTTGTTCAGATTTTGCATTTGTACGTATTTATTGAACTTGTTGACAAAATTCTTCTTTACCTTCAATAGTAATCTCCTCTTCTTGCTTTTCATGTTCTTCTCACTTCTTGTGTTTATTGGTTACTATTTCTGCTGCTTGATGTAGCTTTTCTTGCCAATTTTCTTCTTTAGAGACTGATTTCTTTCTCCACTTTGATTGTTGATAATTATGATGCTTTTGATTTGACTTTAGATATCCCAGTCCTGTCATATCTTCTTTAGATTGTGAGTGGGGACAAATTGGTTCTTAAATACCTTGATGTCATTTACCAATTGGTCCTTTTCCTTCATATCCCATTTTTTGCATGATTTCATAACCTTTGCCATATTGTTTTGTGAGAATATTAACTTTTGTTGTTGTTGCTATAGTTTCACTTTCATCCTTGTACAACCAACCAAGAATGTCCGTGTCTTCATTTTCTGCTTCAAGAGTTCTGGTTCTAACAAATGTTCCTTTAAACATATCTTTTGATCTTTCTGATGTCTTTGATTGGATATTTGTAGGCTTTCCATATGACTTGGGGGAAAGTGGAAAATTATGCAAAGAATATTTTCCCATTCCTTCATCATTTAATTTGAGATTTTTCTCAAAGGTTTCCCATAAATTTTCTTGAATTTCTTTGGTAGGATATACTGATTCTCTGTTATGTGGAACTCTTGTATCTCGTGTTGGCTTCAAATTATTGCAATATTGACTAGAATCTGCAATTATAGTGATCTCTTGTCCTTCATGAGGAAATTTTACACATTGATGATATGTAGAAGGAACTACTTGCATATTGTGAATCCATGGTCTTCCTAGAAGAATGTTGTAAGAGAGGTTCAAATCTAAAACCTGACACAATGTATTCCTTTCCACAGGTCCTATTTTGATTGGTAACACAACAGTTCCTTTAGAAGAACGTTCTGCTTCATCATAAGCCTTACTGATTATTTTTTTCTTCGGATCCACTGCATTTTCTAAATATCCCAAAGCTTTTATCAAACTTAATGAACAAATGTTTAAGCCGGCTCCACCATCTATGAGTACGCGTTTGACACGAGTTTTATTAATGGTGACTTCAACATGTAAGGGAGCATTGTGAGGATGTTGTAAGGATCCGTCATCATTTTTTAGAAAATGATAAGCAATGAGGAGCTATAAGGTGTCCTACCATGTTTTGGAACTGATATATATCCAAGTCTTTTGAAACTGTGTTTTTCACTAAAGCTTTCTCCAAAATTTCCTTATTCATAGGCGAAACTTTTAGAAGTTCCAGAATTGATATTTGAGCGGGTATTCTTTGTAATTGCTCTTCTAAATTGTATTGTTGTGAAGTGGATGTTGGGTCTTTTGTTATACTTGGAAAGGTAACCTTTGCTTTGCTTCTCGTAATAACATTAATTGGCTCTGAAGATGGATTATCTTTAACAATGATAACATTTACCACATCATCATATGTATAAGTGTAATTCACTTTGGCTTTTCCTTTGTCATCTTTTAATTGGGATGGTTCACCTTTGTCATAATTCAGAAGTGGAGTTTTGAAAGCTAGGTGTGATTCATTTGTCTTGTGGCTATCCACTGTGATAGTTCCATTATCGATTAGATCTTGGATAAGATGTTTCAATCTTTGACAATCATTTGTTTGGTGTCCTTTATTCCGATGGTAATTGCAAAAATGATTGTCATTCCACCAATTTGGCTTGATTGGTGGTTCATAACTTCTTGCTTTTAGTAAAACAATCAATTTGTTAGCAAGCAAAGTTTTTAAAGCCGATTCCAATGGTTCTCCAATGTTTGTGAATTTCCTCTGAGGATTGAAGAAGAAGGACATGGTTTTATTATTTTCTTGATTGTTATTGCTTGGGATTTGATTTGATAGATTAAAAATTGGTTGTTGTTGTTTTGTAGCACTATTATCGTCATTTCCTCCATTGCTGACATTCCTATTCTTTGACCAGAACTTGGGTTTGTCATTGCTGTAAGAGTTATTGTAAAGTTTTAGTTCTCCTTTCTTCACCATCACGTTCTCTGTTTTCAGACCATTCTCAATCATCTTGGCAAAGGAGGGAGGACATTGCATTCTTAGTCGATAACTCATTTCATTGATAAGATTATCAATGAATATGTCCATTTTTTCTTGATCAGGTACATCCCTTGGATACCTATTAAACATGTGTTTCCATCATTGTACGAAGATCATTAAAGATTCACCATTCTTTTGTTTAACATTGCATAAATCCAGCATTGTTATCTCATTCCTTATATTGTAGGAGTATTGTGAAATAAATCTATTCACAAGTTCTTCAAAAGATTTGATTTCGGATGGTAATCTTGAAAACCACTCCATTGTTTGTCCATTTAAACTCCTAGGAAAAAGACACATAAGGTAAGTTTCATCGTGGGCAAATTCCATGCTCATAGTACAAAACTCCCTAATGTGATCCTGAGGATCGGATTTTCCATTGTATTTGTCATATTTAGGGATCTCACAATGTTGTGGAAATGGTACCATATTCAAATTTTTATCGAAAGGATATGGGCATATATCTTCTAATGAATACTTCTTGGAGCTTGTTCCATTTTGCATATCTTGCATCTGTTGTTGCAGAGTTTGCATTTGTTGAGTAAGGTTTAACAACAGATTATCCATATAATTTCTCTTTATTTCTTCATAAGTTCTTTTATCACTATGCTCTTTTCTTGTGTCATCCCTTTCTTTTCTTGTCTCTTCATGACTTTCTTTATTCACATCTCCGTTAGTTGGATCATCTATGTTTTGGGTGTTACTTTCCTCCACATCTTGTTTCAAGCTTTCTATGTCTCTTGTGGTAATTTAGCTCCAGATTTTGCCAACATCAAGAGATATTTCTCTTTTTGTTTTGCCAACAATTTTTCCATTAGCCTATCAAATTTGAAATCTTGCTCAAGGTCTCTAATGGTGCTATTGACTGCTTCTTCGTCAACAACGGTATACCCAAAAGTTTGGAATACAAGATTATCTTCTTCCTCCATTTATTTTTGTTGTTTTCTAAGTTGTTCGTATTGAGCTCTAGTCCAAACTGGCATGTGATTATTTCAATTTTTTTGAAATTTCCAAAGGACAAAGTCAATAGGTGATTATTGGTTTAGGAAGATATTCTTTGTTGATTTTACCGCTATTGTTTGTTCATTGTGATAAAGTGTCTCTTTGTTGAAAAACACGTCTTTGCAAAATTTCTCCGTCAAACTCTATACCGCAGCCACGTAAGTAGTGATGAAAATGGTGTAGGAATGTCCTACGTTTTAATAAGATCTTGCGATTGATATACAATAATCTTATTCTTTTCTGAGTAGCTTTATAACTGGGTTTTCTTTTCTTGAGGTGATACTTAAAAGTCATATAAGCATCTGACAATTTACAAGTTTGTTTGATTCCAATGTTGGCACAATTCTGATTTTGATATAAGCTACGTTCAAAATAGGAAATATATATCCAAGATTATGAACATAGGTTAAATTGATCAAGCTTCGTGATATATGATTTGATTATCCTGATGAGAGACTTGACAATGATGTTGATTTTTTGCACTAAAAGATGTTTGAATCAATAGCTTGTTGAATGTTTATGTTTATAGAAACCTTTCGGGAATAGCCTGTTGGATTAGTGACCCAGTTGTTGAGCTAGTTTGAAAATACGTGATGGTTTAGAGGCAAATCTACTCAAGAAGTATTTTGATACTGATGTTTTGACACTTTAGTTTGATCTAGTGTTTCAAATGTTGGAAAGCCTTTGTACTACCCTTTTGATCAATTTTTCCAGCAATTTGTTGGATTTTTTCTCACTCGTAGATGATAATTTTCTTCAATTTTTGACCATTTTGAACATGTTACAGACATAGAAGACACAATGTTTAATAAACAAAATGCACAAGCAAGTACAAATCTTATGGTAGGCTGAGGCAATAATTGTTGAATCTCACATGGGGTTTCCCCCGAGGCTACGCTATTCAAAGCGGATATTTAGATGCTTGACCCCACTGGCTCCACCCTCAGCACTCACTTCTCCGGGGCAGCTAAGCACTATTTTCCATGAAAACTCCCCATGGCAAACTTTATATCTCTACTAAGAATCGCATGTGTGTGAGCCGCTTCAGAGGTCTGACCTCCTGCGCCAACAACTAGAAGGATTTTGACAACTAGTACAAGTGGTTTTTAGTAAAGGCTTCCAGTCATGTGGCCATACATGCGACACTTTCATCTCTGTAAATACAGAAGGTTCCCAGCCTATAGAGATTACACTCCATAGGGTTTATGGGGAAACATAGTGTCGGTATGAACTTATCAGCACATGTTGTTTGGGACTTTCGTCACAAACACAATTTATTTAAAGTGGATTGGAAGGATTCGGTATTAGCCCATTTCCACTTTAGGTCGTTCCCCTCTCACTGGCCCCCTCAAGGCAGCTCGGGAAGGTAGGCCCTCTAAAGGATTTAATTGCTTGAAAGTAAAGAAAGCATTAAAGAGTGGGTTTGGCTATTTGATCACCCAATTAAGGGGAGAGCATATACCTACCACTTTCGAGACACGAAATATAAGTGTTCTTTTTAACTTTCCATAGCAATGTGATCTATCCTCTATTTGGAGATGTTGCTCCAACAAGCATGGTGTTTATTTTAGCCTTTTTAAAAGTCTACATGCAACTATTTTAGAGAAGTTACCCAAAATGCAAGTTGCATGCTGTCAATTTATCCCCTTAGTTAAACTAAATGAGCAAGACATGATATATTACTTTCCAAAATAGAGCTTTTAATTAACTAGGTGAGGAAATGCATAAAATTTGCCTTAAACACAATCCTGCACATGCATGTCAGTAGTTTGAAATTTTTTTAGTTCTGGGACATTCAGACCTGCAAGAAAATCATGTTAGTTGCAAACAAAAGCACTATTCTAACAAATGTGCTATCTTTCACCTCAAAAGCGCTAATCTTCAGGGCAAAAGCGTTAACCTGCACTACAAAAGCGCTACTCTGTGGACTCAAAAACACGACTTCTTTAACAAATGCTCTAACTTAGAGGACAAAAGTGCTAACCTGTGATGCAAATGCGCAAATTTTCAAACAAAAATGCTAACCTACATGACATATGCGTTATCATGTGATGCAAATACGCTAACCTGTAATGCAAATGCACTAACTGTGATGCAAATGCGCTAACCTATTGAACAAAAGCACTGCCAGAATTCATACATGCATGAATCTGCATTACAAATGCATTAATTTTACTTTTGCAATATTTTTAAAGGTATATGCGAGGTCCATGAGCCCCATGGTGGGCGCCAAAATGTGTCGACTTGAATTTCATCCTCAGAATACTACCTGCAACAAGTTAGTTTCACAAAATGCCAATGGAAATGCTATAGGAAATCCAAACTCAACCAATGAAACTACATGAAATACAATAAAAATACTATTATTACCTTCATGATTTATGTCTCATTGTGTCCTAACTTCACTGTTCCTGGTTGCAGATGGTGTGCTCTCAGACAAACACTGATAGCTTCCAAGATGACATATGAAGAATGGACTGATAACTGATAGTTCACAAATGCTATGGTATGCAATACTACATGATTATGCTAAAATGCTAATTGCTATTTGCTTCAAGATTAAAACTCACAGATGCATGTTTTACAAATGATTTGGCTTGCAAATTCACTTGAAGTCTAACTCTTTCTCAACTAAAACTCTTGATTTTATAGACTTTGAGAGGATAAGATGATGTGGCCCAGATCAATGGTCATGGTCAGATCTATAGATTTGGATGGTTGTGAGCAAAGGTGAAGGTTGAGAGAAAGGGGGAAGGAGAAGACAAGTGTCACTCATCTCACCTTGACTGGGTTGCTGATTGAGGGAATCTAGGGATGGTTGGAGAAAATTTAGGCATGAGAGGACAAGTGGACTCAAGTCCTTCTTAAGATGTAGGGATGTTGGAGAGAATTTAGAAGGAGGTTATGAAATATGTGTACGAACACAATATTTCATTAAGTTTGGAGGTTGGAGATAAATGATGAATTAATATTTAAGAAATATTAATTTCCTTAGCCACATGATGGATGAGTTGGCAAAGGAAAGATGAAGTGGAGATGGAAGATGAGTTGGATAAGAGAGATTAAATAATTTAAGAAATTATTTAATATTTGAGACTATAGGATAGGAGAATAACCATTAAATATTAGATATTTAATTGATTGGAGGAAATAATTAAATATTAGATATTTAATTAATTAGAGGAATATAATAGATGAATTAATTAATAAAACATTTCAATTAAATTAATTAATAGAAAGACACGAAAGTGAATTAAATAAATTAATCTTTTCAAATTAACTATTTAATAGAAGAATAATTATTAAATAAATATAAAATATTTATTTAATCGCTCATAGCCATTTTTATATGTATACACTCACTTGTTTCCTTCTCTTTTTAAGAACTCATTTCTAATTGGGCTTCTACAAATTCCTTTATGAGAGTTTTAGCTTGCTTGAGCTATCCTCAATCTGAACCATTTGTGCCTTAGTGTATTTCCTCTTTTTCTCTCTTTCTAGTTAATTTTTTATTATTTTATCCTTTGGTGGTTGGTTGCTTCCATTAACAACTCCTAGTTGTTCAAATCAACACTATAGGTGTTCTGCAATATTTTACTTTGTAGTTTATTTTTCTAAGATATCCTTAATTATGAGAAGGGGATCTTGCTGGCTTTTATTTTCTTTTGCCAATTCTTTTTTCTTTTATAAAATTTTTGCTTAGCATATTTCTTTGTCTTTTTATCAATATACTCTCTCTAGTTTCCACATTTATCCATGGTTATATCTTTTAGATATAAGAGAAGTAGTTGAGCTATGCTTAGTAGTAAATCATCTAATACCTTGTATGGAAGTGATGATACTAAGAAAGTTTTCATTTTCATTGATTCCAAGTGGGGTGTAGTCCTTGCCACCCTTAAAACCCAAATCATTTTCCAACTTTGTACAATGCCTAAACTAACTCTATCTCACTTTTACATTTTCTTCTAAAACTTGTAAAACAATGATACATGTTGATAAATGGTATCATTAGGGAAACCATCCACATTCTCCTCTATCTATTCTACTACTTTTGCATTTAATCTCCACAAACATGAGGTAATTCCTAGCAATTTCCCTAGTAAATATAGAAGCAAGCAAACAATTAATGAGTCATGCATGTATTAATGGTGGCCACTCTTTATTTTTTCCAGTTGTCCTTAAAATATAGGTCCAAGGCTTAGATTATTTATGTAAGAAAACTTAACCCTAGTGTGATGAAATAAGAAGGAAATTAGAGTAGTGAGATGAGTAAGATATGGATAGCATAAAGATTTATATGATGTTGCATATTCATTAACACCATAAAATAATTTTCCTCATATATTTATATTATATTATTCACACAATGTATAATTTTTACCTCAAGCATAGATATACACATCACGTGTGCTTGGGCAACATCTTTTATGATAGTACTTTGTACTTTTTCTCTATTATGCTATTGTTCTGCATCTCTCCACACCTCTTATTATAGTGAGGCCAAGTATTCATATAACCTTCACCTTATGTGGGGACTTGTCTTTCTTTGTGTCATTATGTCTTTCTCTCCTTGAAGGTGATTGCTACTATGTCCCATTTCTAGTTCTTGAATTGCCAATAAGAATCTAATGTCATTATGGCATTATAAGATGTAGTGGTTATTTATGATAGATTCTATGATGTGTGTAAGAACATGATTATAATGAGTTGCAAAATGGATTAAGAGTCTTGAACCATTTGTGATGCATGTTATGACATGTCACAACATTTTTTTTTTGATTAGTCAGTCACAACATCTTTTAAGAGACAAAATGAGTCCAAAATAATACGTGGGTCATGAGAATTCTTACCATGGAATTTTGAGACCTTGTTTGGGCGTATAGTAATGCCTTTTGGTCGGTTTTTAGGCCTCCCAAGTCTAAAATTGAGGGTCTAGGGCGAAGACATTGATCATTTTTCATTATAGGGTTAAGTTGTCGGATTCTTATAGAGGAACAATATGTCAATCTCCATTTAAGGCTTTGAGCTTGCAAGTGTATTGCAACTATTTCTATTGTTGAATAATAGATTGGTTTGGTGCTTTATAGGGTGGGGTTATTTTTCCTTGAGATGCTTTTTTCATGTATAACAACGTCTCTTCTCTCTTGTCTATACTTCTTCTATTCTTCTCTTATTTTTTCTTTCTAAGTGTTTAATTTACACATCATTATGCTACTAAATTTTTCATAGATCTAAGATATGTGTTTCTTTCCTCTAAAGGTTAATGTGAGAAACAAATCTTCATGTGGTATTCCCACTTTATGGGCATAGTTTGTTTGCACTTGTATCAACCTATTTGTTTAGTCAATCTCACTATACTAGAGATGCATACATGGTATTTTCGTAACAACCCTCACATAATTTTTAATCTTATAATTGGTACTTGGGCATTCCTATATATGTTGATACCACAATTATTCATCTACAACTTGTTTTGTTCAAACATACCAAATTTGTTGCTTCTATTGAGAAATTGCTTGTTTATGCAAGGATTATTTTTATATAAGACTAATATTTTAATTTTGAAGTTACTTGTGATTAAATATTTTTAGATTCTCTTAACTTATTACAATTTTTAATCCAAAACTTCTCACCCATAAAACATAAACATTACTAATATCCCAAATAAAATTCTAATAATTTTCCAATCAACATCCAATCTAGATTTTTTTCCTAATGCATGTTTCCCAAATCAATTTATGAGTGAAACCAAACCGAAGCATTGACATTCCACAAATGTCTCAAAAAAATATTTTCTTGAAATGAAACTATTATCCAACCTTTAAAATGTACCAATAGATAAATTATAATACATAAAGATAACTTATGTATTGATACATCCTGGATAACCATTTCCCCGTTGAAGAATATGAAATCACTTTGGCATCTTTTTAAAACGAGAAGATCAAAAACTTATTTCGCAGGCATTGACTTAATCTCAAAATCTTTACAAAATAGCTCAAAGCAAGTTTCAAAGGATCTTCAAGCTAGAACAATTTCTAAGAAACAATTTTTTTTAACGCGGTAGAGTGTTGCGGTCAACTGTACGACTTCTGCTTGCGCTGGCAAGAGAGCTTATTTATTTAGTAATGTATTTGACCATGTCAGAGAAGGGGGAAGAAAGAACCAAATGCAAATTGCAGAAGCATAGCCTATATAGATTTGAAAAATCGTGCGATCACGCAGAGAGAGTTCCAGACGCAGTTGCAGTTATGTATAATCTTTTCTATTATATCTGAGATGGGTAGCGAGGGTCATGGACCGCCCTCTGATAAGCCAGACTCGGGATATGACTTTGCAATGCTCTTGTTTGCAATAGCACTGACAATCCCCTTAATTGTAGCAAATGGGGTTATAATTATCCACCGGAAGAGGAATTATTTTCGTGCCTTGGGAGGAGTGGGTTTCATTGTGGCTACCTCCGTTGCCGGGATTGTATGGATTGCTGTGAATTTCGTAACAAATTTGCATTTCACGCGAAGAGGAATACTGAATCAGTGTTCCCTGTGGACATTTTGGCTGCAGCTTCCGCTGGGGTGTTGTCTGTGGATGTCGCTTATCTACTTGAGGCTGTATCGCTTGTATCTTCTTTCTACTAAACCTGACTGCACTAGCATCCGCAAGCCTTGGTGGTTTTATCTTCTACTTCTCTTATTACCTGCTATCATCTTCTCTACCATTGGAACCATTTGCAAGGCCAGCAGCCGAAATTTAGAGTAAGTTGTTAATCAAAATTCGCCTTTTTTCTGTACTTAGAAAAAAAAAAAGAAAACAATTTGTTTTTCCCCTTTCATAATTTTGCTAAATTGTCACTCTTCTAAAAATCTTCGGCTTACTTATTACAACCGCTATTTTTTTTTCTTGGAGATTTCACCTTCAAGTTGGATGTGAGATTTTTTCAATTTCAATCATTTAATTAAAAAAATTTCACGCCACCTGTACTTCGCACCATAGTTGATAACCATGGCACCCTGTAAGTTGGATGTTGTATGTTACCCAATTTTATCACTTTATCGTGTTTATGGGAATTGAACCGAGGTTCTGTTTTTGAAGGTTTCAACGCTTTAATGATTTGACCTCATCCGATTCAACAAATTGTATCCATTTTTATATTTTAGTTTAAAATTTGGAAATAACTGAAACTGAGAAGAGGACAATTCATACGAGAAGGGCTGGATTTGTTTATCTTTGTGGTTTCGTGCGAATTTCATGGGTTGGTCTCTACTTCTACGCTTTCTTGATGGTTGAAAGCCTAGTTGCAAGTGCATTGTCTTATGTCCGAGAGATGTAAAGTAGAGAGAAAATTATGTAAGAAAACCATAATCAGCTATAGATTATGAAGTCCCGAGGCAGGGATGGGCATGCTATTCCAATCAGGGAATGTGAGAAATGAATAAGGGTACAACTATAATGTATATAAATATAGTTACTAGGAGATGTGGGTGCAGGGACGGTGACAAGATCATTGTCTCTATACTGGAGTTGACTATGCAAAAACTTACTTGGCCTTGGAAAATAATGGTTAGATCATTTCAACCCGTGTTTCTCAGTTGCCTGAATTAGCTTCATGATCTTATGAATATGACAGACTTTAATGGAATCCCATGCCAAATGCATTCTGCCATAATGTTTCCCCAATCCCTTAGTTTCTTAGTTTATTATCTTTTTTATCCTTTTCAGACAATACGACGCATTTTGTGGGAGCAGACACATCTCACTCTCCCTTTTGATTTTGGTCGGTTCTGTTCGAGGAGCCAGTCTTGGAAGCAGTTAAACACAGTAGCATGCTGTCCAGGATTATAAACCCAAACTTTCAGTGAAATCAAAGCCCATTTATTAGACAACCTTTTGCGGTGATGCTATTTTGTGGTTTTTTTCTAAGTTGCCGGTTCAGGTTCGAAGAATCAGTACGGCAAAATTTTGAAAAGGGGTTTGGGTTCGTTTGGGTTCGTTAGTAATATATATATATATATGTTTGGGTTCGTTAGTACTATGTGTGTGTGTGTGCAGTCTAGAAGCATGAATTAAGATTAGAATGTCACATAGCATCACATAAACAACAAAACCACCATAAACTTTTAATCATAGCATCATGATCATACCATCATAGCATCATATACATCAAGTTCAATATCAAAATAATAATATCTAGTTCAAGTATCATTGTTTCAACAATTAAATATCTGCTCTAAGCTGCAATTAATAATGTTTATATTAGAGGAAGACCTAGCAAACTGGAGCTCTTAGAGGAAACCACTGGTACCTGCCAACCGTATTCTGGTTGATTAACTTGTGTTGACACCTCCTATGCCTTGTGTTAAGCCTTTTCTATGGTCATTTGGCACTAACATTCTGATTTGAATGTTCTTCACCCCAATGTTGTTCTCTAATCATTAAACCAGTAGATCTAATGCCCATTCACATTGATTAATAATGCTCCAGTTTGGGATCTTGAGGATATTCTGAAGCCCTAGGTGGTACTCTTTTAACATTCTGGAGTCTCCTCTGTCACTTTTTGGTATATAGTTAGGCAAAAACAAACTTTTGGAAGATTGAGGGTATACAAGTTTAATTGTAAACCCTGTGGTAAGGAGCAATAAGGTTGTTTTTATATAAGGGTGCATGTTGGTGGTATTCAACACCTTGATCAAACTGGGTGTGTTTTGTAAATTGAAAATGGGTCCTTTGCACTTGAACATGGCTATGCATGCATCCTTCACAATCCAATTCTCACCACAAATTTAATGCTATCAGTCAAGTCAGAGACATATTTGTAAGATTTTGAGGTACCATCAGATTTCAAGTGGCTGGTTGCAAAAAAAATAAAAAAAATGTTTTTGGGCACCCAAGTGTCTGGGTTCGCCCCAGACGAACCAGCTCGCTTGGGCACGAACCCAGGCCGAACCCACAGGCGAACCGGACCAGGACCGGTACCAGAACCGAACCGGACCAGTACCGGGTCCTCAGACCAGCAAACCCTTCAACTTAGGATATTTTCATACCATACCCCGGGGACTTGCTTGAGCCATACAAAGACTTGAGTTTGCACACAAGAGGGACAGCACTTGATTTCTGAAACCTTAGTGGCTGCTCGCTAAAAATCTCCTTTGAACGATCCCTATGAAGAAAAGCTCTCTTCACATACATCTGATGAGCCTTTCACTCGAGAGAGGCAACAAAAGAGAGAATGAGATGTATAGTTTCCATTTGGCAACTAGAGAAAAATTCTCATTGTAATCAATTCCTTTTGAGAGAAGCCCTTGGCCAGAAGGTGTGCCTTAATGTTTGTTTGCAACTAACAATGGTGGCCTTTTGAGGCTGCAAAACCAATTCCCATACGTCTTCCACATGTGAGGATCATACTCTTGCTATATAGCTTCTTCCTAGTGAGCATGGTCACTATTTTCAATTTTGATTATAAGAAACGAAGTCAAAAGCTGAGCTATGAGAGTTCTATGTGTCACTGATAGGGTTATCCCACCAACCTCTCCAATATCCTCAAGCATGGAGCAACATCCTCCAAGTTAGCAGCTTACCACTCAGGTGTTTTACTTCAAACAATAGTGAGGGATTAAACAATGATGGAGTCTTCTGCTGAATGTGAGGCCATTGCCTCCTCTCTCCTCTGACTAAGCATAAAATAGAAGGACCTTTCAAACAACGTGACGATCACTAAAAGCTTTTGTAGTTGAAACAGGTTGAGATATACTAGTACTCTTAGGAAGAGATTGAATTCAAATCTTGGGAGGGGTGATGGATGAACTCTTTCTGCTAGTATAAACTGCAAGGATAGTCCCCTAGGGATGCTCATTCGAGTCCAGAAAATTTTACAGTTCAGCAGAGAACACTTGACTGACATCACAAAAATACATCCATATCAATAAGAATACCCTTCTTGTCAGGGTCAAATAGTTTGTATGCTTTCAACTCCTCAATTTATGCAACTAGAAGGTCTGATGGATGGGAGGCGTCAAACCATATCATGGCTGCTCATATGTATCATAGATCCAAAATTGGTGTGCCCCAACATGTGATGTTAGAGAGATATAGTATCATCAGTTGTTGCCACCATAGCTACATACTCTGATGTCCTGCAGATCTTCTCATAAATCGTTCCTCTCAATAAGAATAGATGCTAGGGTTGAATAGTCTATTGCTTTTGACTCCTTGATTTATCCAACCTAGGAAGTCTGATGGAGGGGAGGCCTAAAACCATATCATGGTTACTCATATGTCACATAAATTCAGAATTGGTGTGTCCCGATCTATTATGCCAGAGATAACTCATATCATTAGCCTTTGCTACCGTAGACACATACTCTGATTTCTTGCACAATGGACTGTCATCTCCTAGCTTACACATATGATTTGATTTATCACAATTTCCGAAGACCACAACCTTGTAGTTATCATTGATATCCTTTACTACCCATTTGTCTTGCCAAAATTCAACATTTTCACTTGTAGGCATGTTGCAATATATAAATAGCAGATTTGAGTGTATGGTGGGAAAATGGAATACCTCCTCGAAGCTTGCATTGCCAATAGAGAGTTTGCCACGACCATAAACAGTGAGTACCGAGTTATCACCTATCGAAACATGTTCACCCTGATACCAGGCAGAGTTGGAGAGCAATCTATCGTGGCTAATGGTATTCTGAACCACTTCTGAGTCAAGCAGTCAGTCTGCAGAAACTTGGGAATGGGCCACAACAGGAAAGGCTTTGTGATTTTTGACTAGAAACTTCTCTCCATCAGTCTGCTTAGCATACTCCTCTGACTCCCATTTTTGCTGTTGGCAATCTCTCTGCTCATGAAAATGCTTCCCATATTAAATTTTTGATGCTACTTCTTAGAATGACCTTTCCGGGAGCCTTGAGTCCTGAATCTGGATCCAAAGAATTGACTGTATGAGTCTTGGATGAAATGATTGCAAGAGCTTGTGTAAAGAAGCTTGGAGCTGAATAAAACACTTGCTGGTAGAAATGCTCAATAGGGATCTCAATGAAAAGGAGACACATGATAATTGTATACAAAATTTTCATTGTTCAGGAGAAAGATCATTGAGCAGCATGTTTACATAGTCTGAGTCCTTGTCCTAACCTTTGGTAGATCGTATGTCAGCATGTATCTAGTTCAAATGAGAGGTGTGCTTAAGGGTACACAATTGAGTCTCTAGATGGTTGATTTGGAAATGTTGCTAGTTCCAACAATTCTTTAACCTCTTCCATTATTTGGCAGTTTTACTTTCTTATAGGTAATGGTACTATAGGCGATCTTCCACTGCAAGAATGAGAATACTGTGGATTTTTTTCTCTATTCTTTCTCCCTTCGATCTTTAAATTGACAAAGGCGTCTTGGGATAGATTATCATTAGTGATCTACATCCATAGCCCCTGACTTTTGATAAATGCTTCGATCTGGATATTTTATGAGGTGCAGTTAGATCTGTGAAGCATCCCCAAACTGAAGTTTGATTACATCTTTGTCTGTGACTGTTGCTGCAGTATTAGCAGAAAAGACTCACATTAAGGCATAGATCTCAGGAAAAAATGTGCAATGAAATTATGGGGCAAAAATGTTTCCATACATGGAAGTTAAGGTGTCTGAAAGTTTGGTTACACAAAAACAAAAAATACTTCAAATTAGCCCGTGATGGTCAAATGGATGTCAAATTCTAGCTGAATATTAACTGTGCTAAATGGATGAATTTTTCTGTACATCAAAGCTATCTCCTTCCAAAGTTTTCTCACACTAAATTAAAAAATGCTTTAAATTAGCCTGTGATGGCCAAATGGACGGAAATTTTTTAGATGATTATAAACTGCCCTTAATGGATGAATATTCTGGTGTCAAATTATGAACCCCAACAATTTTTTTAGCTAAATTTTCAGATCTGTATGCAGTCTTGTGAGATTCAACCGATATGTTTTTTGAAACTGTCTTGAGGCCTTAGATTCTTAACTTTTTCTTTTGTTTTTCTAAACAATTAGTTGATTTTTCTCTAATAGTCTAATACCATGTGTAATATAATTGTAAAAAGAATGAATGCAACATAATTTTAGAATGAAAAGAAACAATTCCCAACAAGTAGAGCACTCAAGAATAAGATACACAAGATCCTTTATTAGTGCCCGCAGTTTAAAAGAATTAATTTGAATATAATGAAAATGGAATGATATATAAACGATGATTTTAGCATGTGTGTATATATGCACATACAAATGGGTTCTTAGAAGGAGAGACCAAAGCCAAAATTATATATGCCAACAATCTTCTCATCCTTGAGCAAGACCAAGGAAGGTTGTGCTATGGAAGCATCCAAGTTGGGATGCCAGAGTGTTCCATCCCAATGCTTCACCACCCCTTCCTTGTACTTGACTTTCTTGTGTGAGATGAGGTGTAAGTTGGAATGCACATATGCTATTTCCGTTGTGTTTTATGCTGCTAACTTGTTTTATTTAATTGATTGGATGAAAGAGTATTTACAAGTGAATACAAAATTAAAATCATAGGTGATAGGCCTTTGATAGAAAGAGGTTGTAAGTAAATATATCATTGGTCATAGAGTTACCATGTATAAGACTTTTTGAAGTTATAAACTTCCCAAACATGCCTACAATTATGTCCTCTACATTTGGAGTAGGGAAGAGCCTAGTGCATTGTGCCTTGTATTCATCACCATCTCCAATGTCTTTGAATGTTGGCACCCTTTTGTGCAAAGAAAGTATTTTTGTACTATAATACTTAGAGGTCAAAGTAAATGCTAGGAGATGCAGTGGGGTGGTCTTGTTGTTTCATTGTTCAATTATAATTATAAGATTCTTTTCACCTGCTTGAAAAATGTTTCAAAGGGGTCTTCCTCTTAGTTTCTATTAATTATGCTTCTTATTTTTCTATCATAGAGTCAATGCTGTCATATATCTTGCTCAGACATGACCAATTTTTATAGCGAATCTGATTATACTAATGATTGGCTCAGTTAAACTCAATACATGCTTCACATGAGCCCATCAATTATCGTCCAAGACTAGTGTTTGACCTTTCTATATTAGATTGCTTCCACATACCCCAAAGGTTGTTGATTATTGTGGCATTCAATGCCTCCCACATCTTCACAAGTCATCCTAAAAGAATTGTATGCGAGGCGAATCGAGTCTTAAGGACCTAAAATGGTGTAATATAATCCAAGTTAAAACATCATCTATTAGGCTTTTTAATATTAAAATTTAGAAAATGATGTATAACTACATCATTTTTGAAATTTAAATATTAAAAAGCCTAATAGATGATATACTTCTTATTTTTCTGTCATAAAGGCAACGCTGTCATATATCATGCTCAGACATGACCAACTTTTATGAGTGAATCTGATTATACTAATGATGGTCTGAGTTACACTCAATACATGCTTCACATGAGCCCATCAATTATCATCCGAGACTAGTGTTTGACCCTACTATTTTAGATTGCTTCCCACATACACCAAAGTTTGTTGATTATTGTGGCATTCAATGCCTCCCACATCTTCACAAGTTATCCCAAAACAATTGTATGTGAGGTGAATTGAGCCTTAAGGACCTAACATGTTGTAATAAAAATATTGAAATTTTAGAAAGTTATCATCTATGACATTTTGATGAATCACAAACATATGAATCTCATCATCCTTTATGTAGGGTTTTTTCATCCACTCAATTTGTTTGCAAAGCTTTTGCATAACTAGGTTGAGTGAGCAAACAACCCATGTTGTCTAAAATATGTTCTTTAGCTCACTTTAGTCAACACCTTGTGGGCTTTACAACTTTTTGGTGTTGTTTGTTATGTCTTGGACAACATTTTGAGGCCCAAACACCTCAATAGACACTAAGGATGTTGGCAATGAAGTTTACATTTTTCACCTACCTCTTACATTCAATTGCTCATTGGCTACATTGCAGTAACATTAATAAAAAGAGCATGTTTTTACAATCTTTTCATCCATTAGAAATGTTGGGCACCTTTGTTTTGGCCTATGAATCCCTAATGGGATGCAATGAAGTATCCACAAAATTTAATTTCTTGGCAAATAAGGTGGTGAGTATCTTTTCTTTGGTAGGGCTTGTATGCCTTTTAGGGGCCTCGATTATCCCCAAATGATTTCACATTATTATCTGTAATGCCCCCATGTTATATTTATTTGTATTTTTTTATTTTTTATTTAGTATGTTCAAAATTATGAACAATATGCAAAACCTAAGTTACCGGGTCCCTCCCTTAGACCCCCGGGTCTTGGTCTGGTTTGTAGCGGGTTTAGGTTCGGGGCCAATTAGTCGATAAATTCGTCTAGGGTTCTTTAAAATCATTGTGGGTTTGCCTATGACGAATCCAGACGAACTAGTCAGGAATTTCTGCCATTATCCTCTAAAAATTGTTCTTAACAATAGGTTTTCACAACATTACAGTCGCCACGGCCACGATGGAGAGGGTTCGCGCCAAAATGCAAAGAGAGGATGATGAACTAGGACTTGACGACCTACAGGATATGGCATTTTAGTGCTTTGAGCGTGGTTCCAAATTTCTTGCATTTTAGTGCTTTGAACGCAGTTCTAGTTAGGAATTTCTTCCATTTTAGCGCTGCTCCTCTTCTCGAATCACTAGTCTCGAACCATCATGCTTGCGTTGGATCTTTAGTGGAAGAAATTCTACTCTGATTTGAAGTCGAGCCTGAATTTTACTTCGTCCAGGTCAGGTGACACGAAAATATGATCCACACCATTGCGATATTGTAAGGTTTGTGGTTTTTTAAATTTTTGTCTTTTGAGTTTTTATAAAATTTAACACATTATAAATGTATCGTTATTTTTTTAATTTTTAGTATATTAAAATTTAGTACTTTTAAATACTTAATTTTGATTATTAATTATTATTTATTTTATATTCGATATGTTTATTTGAACATATTTAATATTTACAATATTTAAATTAAAATAATAATAAATTATGTAAATGAATTAAATAATTTAACTGTATTACTATTAGTATCAATAATAAAAAAATATAGTATGAATATAAATTAAATTTTAAAATTAATAGTATATATTAATATTTATTTTATTTATAATTTAGTTATTATATTATAATACTATATATGAATCTTATTAAAATCCTGTAAGATTTATAAATATTTTTTTTTTGGAAAAAGGGGTAAAGATTTATTCAGAAATCACAAAAATACAAAGATCAGGCCTTAGGCCCACCAAGACAGCAACAAAAACTAAAAGGATCCTAAAAAAACCACCAGCACCACCACCACAAAGTCCAGTGACCATAGCATTAGATCCAATCATCGGATTTCCAATGATAATACCTTTTCGGAAAGCTTTTAAAAAGATGACGTGGCTCAAAGTAGGGCCAAAGGCTAGTTACTTTGAAGCTACTTTGAAATTACACCAAAAACCAGGCTCATCCAGAGCCTTGAAGGGCCTAAAAAATGACAATGAAAAGGAAACAAACATAAAAGGGAAACTGATCCTACACCACTAGGTGCTCTTGCATCATCTTGTCTTCTAGCATTAACCTGTCTAAAGTTTCAAGATAACTAGGAGGTAGATCATCCCTTCCACTAAAATTCCAACCATCCCTGGGAATATGACAAAAGGAGACAAATTCCAATGTATTACACAGTTGTAAAATCTGTCTGACCACAAAAGCTAATTGCCAACTCACATCATTCAAATTTTGTTTTTTCAACATGTGCACAACAATATGAGAATCCAACTCAAAAATAATCTTCTTCCATCCTAAAGAACAACCTCACTCAACAACAATCTTAATAGCTGGGGCCTCCATAAGATTGTTAGAGTGCTGCCCAATATAAATAGAGAAGAAAAAATCTGCACAACCATCATCACCTCTACCTATACCTTCAATACCAGCATGTCCAGGATTCCCACGGGAAGAGCCATCTGTATTAATTTTTAAGATTCCCATAGGAGGGGGAATCTACCTTCCATCTCTACTTATCCACTGCTTCGCATATCGAGATCTATTTCCAGCAGCACAATCCATTTTAATGTTTTCCAATTGCAGATTCCTTACAATAGCATAATCACTCGGATCAGCAGCACAATCCATTTTAATGTTTTCCAATTGCAGATTCCTTACAATAGCATAATCACCCGGATCAACATTTTCAAACAAATTGCACTTTGTCGAAATTGTCTCCTGAAGCCTATTAACTATCTTCCGCCACAACTGAGGACTCCCTACATGTGAATCACAAAAGACCCTTCGATTCCTTTCCAACCACAAATTCCAGATAAGAAGGGCTGGCCCAATAGCCCAGGCCACTTGAAGAAAAGAGGTCTTCATTGGGGGTTTGCCCAAGCTCTCCCAAAAGTCAATTAAGGAGGTAGCATGAAAACAAGCATGTTGCCAAGCCTCCCACCACTTGTGCCAAATGTCCCTAGAGAAAGGGCATAGAAAAACCAAGTGGGAGTAGTCTTCCTCATTATGCATACAAAGATAACAGATAGATGGTCCCCGGAAGCCTCTCTTACGAAAATTCTCCCACGTGAGGTATTTCCTCTGAGCAACCAGCCATAAGAAAAAAATATATTTCGGCCAAGAGAAGCTATTCCAAACCTTCTTCCACCAAGGAACATCCGTCAGGCCATGCAATTGCCTATCAAGCTGAGCATAACCTTCAGCAACAGAAAACTTGCCTTTTGGGTTAGGACCCCAAGCCAAAATATCTCTCTCCTTGAGGGAACTACATAACCTACCCTCCAAGATATTAACCAACACCACACGATCTTCATTCGAGCCGCCCAAGGGCCATGCAAGAGGATCCTTCCAGCAAGTCACCTCAACCTGTCCAATGCGCCTAACCGTTTTAAATTTCTCCACCTTAACCCATCCAACATTAGTGAAAATGTTGCAAAGAGGCTGAAGCTGTGGATAACTGGACAGAATAGGAGGGTGACCATCCCAAGAGTCCTGCCAAAAAAGAGCTTCAGAGCCTCTATTACAAATCCAGAAAAAGCCATCTTTAATAAGTTGGGCACCTTTTTTAAGAGTATCCCAGATACAAGAGCCCCTGCCCACTAAACTAAGACAAGGCACCTCATGATCATTAGCACCAGGGAGATACTTGTGGGTTAAAATCTTGGCCTAGTCCTGATCTTGACTGTTACACCACCTCCAATATAGCTTAGCCGCCAAGGCCTTGCTAACCAAAGCAATAGATTTGAGGCCAAGACCCCCAGCATGTCTCGGTCTACAAACAGAATCCCATCTAACTAAACTCCACTGAGAAGAAAGAAAACTACCAGACCAAAGAAATTGACGGGAAAGAGCATTGAACTCTCTCACAAAGCTGGAGGGGGGAGCCTGCACAAAACACCTATAAATGGGAAGTGCTTGCACCACAGTCTTCAGAAGAATCACTCTTCCAGTATAGGATAACCACCTGTAAGTCCAATGATTAACCTTGCAACGAAATTTATCCAAAATTCCTTGCCAAAAATCTCCGCGCTGAACCCCCAAATCTAAAGGAGTCCCAAGGTACAACAAAGGAAGGGACCCCGTCTGAAATCTGAGGATCTTGGAAATCCTATTCTGAATAAGTCGAGGAGTATTAAAGAAATATATGGATGATTTATCTTCATTAATTTTCTGACCTGAGGCTTTGCAATAGATATCCAAAGCTCTCCTGAAATTCACTACCTCATTGATTCTGGCCCTGCCCATCAAACCCGTGTCATCCACAAACTGAAGATGAGAGTAGGGAGGTAGAGCATTGCTCCAACACCAGCCCTGAATAAGACCATGTCTCACCCAGGAAGTGAGAAATCTACCAAGAGCTTCAGCCATGAGAATAAATAAATAGGGAGATAAAGGGTCCCCTTGCCAAAGCCCCCGTGAAGCGCTAAACAATTCTAAGGGTTCCCCATTACTAAGAACCCAATTCACCCACTCTTCTCCAAAACCAAAAGCCAAAAGGATCTTCTTTAAGAAATCCCAACTCACCCTATCATAAGCTTTGGCCATGTCAAGTTTAATAAACATAGCCTTCTCCTTAGAGGAAGCCATCGAATGAAAAGCCTCCATTGCTATCACAACTCCATCAAGGATCTGTCTTCCATCAATGAAACCACCTTGCTCCTTACAAACCAAAGTGCAGAGGAGAGGTTTGAGTAGTTCAGCAATCACTTTAGTGATTATCTTGTAGACGACATTACATAAAGCAATAGGCCTGTACTTATCCAAACTATTAGCCCCCTCCTTCTTAGGAATGAGAGCCAAGAAGGTAGAATTCATAGATTTGAGCATTTGTTTATTCGTATGAGATTCCTGAACCACATCTAGAAGATCATACTTTATAATCTCCCGAGATTCCTGAAAAAACTCAATAGGAAACCTGTCAGAGCCAGGAGCCTTGCCTTTTTTCATTTGAAACACCACCCCCTCAAGTTCAGACAACAAAATGGGGTGCAAGAGAGCATCATTCATTTCAACAGAGACAAGAGGGGGAATACAATTCAAGATGGCCCTCTCTTCCACCATAGCTTTAGGATCCTCTTTGGTAAACAAATTAGAAAAATAATTGACAGCTTCCCTATCAATTTCTTCTTTAGATGAAAGATGAACCCCTTCTGAAGATATGAGAGAGGTAATAGAGTTACCATACCTCCGAGCCTTAACAAAATTATGAAAAAAAGCTGTGTTTCCATCACCTTCTTGGAGCCAATCCACACGAGACTTTTGTTTCCAGAAAATCTCCTCATGCAACTCCCACTCTTCCAAGTCCTTAAGAGCAAGGGACTCGGCCATATTGAGCTCCACAGTCATCCCTTGATCCCTAATTTGACGCGTAACCTTATCCAACTTGGATTGAGCTGCCATCTTGTGTCTATGTAGATTCCCAAAACATTGTTTATTCCACCTCTTTAGCCTGTATTTCACATGTTGTAATCTCTTCCCAAAGGTGTACATAGCCCGCCCGTGGGAGGCACCCCTTCATACCACCAATCAACCATAAGATCCTTCAACGACTGATCACGAAGCCACATCAATTGGAATTTGAAAGAGGGATTTTTGGAGGTTCTAAAAGATGTATTAGAAAGCTTAATAGGCCAATGATCAGAACCCCTCCAATCAAGAATTTCTGAACGGGTGGACCACTTATCATGCATCCAATAGCAGGAAACCAAAAATCTATCAAGCCTTTCAGAGATAGCCTCACCACCACTCCTCCTATTATTCCATGTAAAGACACCATTAATTGGCTTCACATCAATGAGATTCAAGAGATCAATATTGTCGCTGAGTAAATTTGAGGAAGGATCAAGCCTGAATAACCCACCTCGCTTTTCCTCCAAACCAGTAACGACATTAAATTCTCCAGCCAAAATCCAGGGGAGAAAGGATCTTGAGCCCGAACAAGATTGATGTGAGCCCAAAGATGTGACTTACCCACAAGATCAGTAGGAGCATAAATATTAGAGAAGAGGCATCTTTCTCCAGTCTCAAAGCTAGAAGCAACCATAGAAATGGAAGACCTGCTAGAAAAACACCACAAAAGGGAAACTTTCCTCAGGTTCCAGAAACAAGTAACCCCCTTGAACTGCCATGAGAGCTCACTCCCTGCCAAAGGCCCTAGGGCCAGACACGCAAAGCACAATTGGCCAAACCATCCATCGAAAGCTTGGTTTCCTGAATAAAAACAACATCAGGAGACTCAGAGTCAATTAATCTGTGAACAACCTTCTGTCTAGAGATGCTGTTCAACCCCCTTACATTCCATGAGAGCACAATCTTTTATGTGGTTGAGAGAAGTGGGAATCAATGGGCTTCACAAACCCCGACTCGACCAAAGTATCACCAATAAGCGTAACCCTTTCTTGATCCGTTTTTCGTCCACTCCTTAAAGGTTTGTCTAAAGAACCCGTTTTGAGGGTCTTCTGCTGCAAGCCTAAAACAGGCGGGGCTTTGTTACTCTTCACAGAATTTGAGGCCACTATAGTGGAAGGAGGAGTAGACGCCATGACCACTGCACCTCCAGGGACCTATGACCCACTAAGATCTCCATTGTCCTAAACATGGGAAGGCAAATCCATAACCATTTGAACATCTTGTTGATTCTTCAAAGATAGGACCTGACCCTCTTTCTTGGAATCCCCATCCAACACCTCATGTTGAAATTGGGTACCCAAGGACATTTCAACTGGATCTCCTTCCTCTTGGACCAAATCTTCTAGAACATCAAACCTATTTAGGGTGACATCATTTTGCCTATCCAACCAGGTTCTCTTCTTTCCTTTGTCTTTATTCCGAGGTTTGACAGGAATGAAGCCATCTTTATTAGCAGGACCATCAGGCATGGGGGCTTTCCCCTTATCTTCCCCCAAAACAGAGTGAGGATGATTGGAAACGGCCAATTTAGAAGATTTATTTCTGGGACATCTCCACTATAAATGACCATATTCATGACAAATTCTGCATCAAAATGACAGGGTCTCATAGTCCAGCTGTTGTATCCAAGAAGATGTCCCCAAACAGATTTCCATAGAGTCTGGCAAAGGATAATTTAAATCAACTTCTACACATATATGAGCATAGGAAATTACCTTTCGATCTTGAGTTTGTGAAGCCGAACCCACAGGTTTGCTAAGAAGCAGTGAGATTGAGTGAAGAATATCTTCTCTCCAGAATTCCAACGGAAGCCTCGGCAATCGGATCCACACGAGCACACGAGAGGGAAGCTCCTCAACAGAATTAAAGCCAATATGCCAAGGTTTGATAAAGAGTCCCACCTGGTTGAAAAAATAAGGGCCACCCTCAAAAGCTTTGTTTCTGTCTGCCAGGTTGGAAAAAATAACTAGAAAATAGTTATTGGCTGCCATAAGTAGCTCCATATCTTCTTTAGGATTCCAGACACGGCGTGCCCAAGACTCTAAAACAGGTATAGAGAGGCGAAGACCGATAAATTTGCATATGAGAGCATGATTACACCAATATTCAATATCCTCTGAAATTTGCTCAGGTTGAATAACCAAAACTGGATGATCTAGGATCTCTCCAAACAACCATTCACCTTTTTCATTCGAAAAGGCTCTTTCGAAGAAGAGATGTCTGCCCCCGATTGGGAATTACTAATGTGTTCCTTTCCACATGTATGCATCAAATGAGACGGTTCCGCCATATCCAGATCTCCAGAGATCATCTGAGAAGAGGATAATCCTCTATTCTCCATGGACCCAGAGAAAATACCCAAAAAAAAGAAAAAGAAGAGGGGCGGAAAACCTAACCCCAAAACCTCGCACACCCCCAACGGCAACCTAGAGCAGAAGAAACAGAAAAGGGTTGCAAAAAAACCCTACGGTAGTGCAGAAAACCCGACCACGGGCAAGCAAAAACCGACCCCCAGTAAGCAAGAAACCCCCCCCTTGGAACGAAGTAAGCAAAGGGCAGGACACAGGCTAGGGCACGTCGGCCCTAGCACGACACCCACGCAAACGCAAAGTCATCTTCATAAGATTTATAAATATTATTATATATTAAAAATGTATATATTTTTAATTTTTATATGTTTTTGTACAAATGAACCCAAAACGAACCCAAACCCCTTTTCAAAATTTTGCTGAACTGGCGAACTGGGTTCCCGAACCCGAATTTGTGCCCAAACCTGAACTGGCAACTTAGTGCAAAACTGAAGCAGCGCATTAAATTCAAACAACTGATTGAAAAACTTGTGAAATCAATCCTCAACTTTCATAACAGTAATTAACCAATCAATCATATCTTTAAATCCTTCAACTGTACTGTGGATTGGTTGATTTGTAACAGTAAAAACCCCAGGGTAAAATTGCTTCAGATCTGAAAGTTGAATAGTTTGCAACAACAATTACAAACTCAACTGGAACTTTCAAAAGCCTTTCCAAACTGAAAGTTAAATACGACCCCTTGCTGCTGGGTGAAATACAAATGGATAAAAATTAACAATTTTACTACGATTTCCAGATCAGATATTATCATGAATTTTAATTACAAGCTCCATGACAATGGTATGGTTGGCTGATCCAGCTAGTTCAGAACTGTAGGGCTGCAATGAATATGCAGCAGCTGGAAACTTGGACTCTTTAGGATTCAATTAACCTTCTAAACTGCGGCACTTGGATATGGAATTGATGTAGATGGTTGGCACTCCAAATGTTGATTTGCTGATGAGAAACATGGATCAGCACTAATGTTGCTAGAACCGCCCTCTAAATGATGTCGCCCTAATTTATATGGCTGTAGATGTGGATTGCAGCAAACAATAGGCCTGGAAACACATGCAAGATGCCCAAATTTGATTGTTTATGAGGAATAATTTTGGCTGCAGCAGAATTTGCCTGATAAACTTATTTTCGACTGTGGGAAAGATCCTTGTGTGTCCAAAGTTCAAACCACCTCAGGTCTTGTTGTCAACCCATCTTATTCATTCCCCTACACAATCTATGCACATGTTTGCCTGCCTTTATCGTTTAGTGTCAGTGAGAAGATGTCTTTGATAAACTTATAAGGCACTGAGAGGGGAGGGTGAATCAGTGCAAGCAAAAACTTAATAAATCTGATAACAACTTTCACCAACTTGAAAATCAATACGCTTGCAAGACATATAACCACATAAGCAAACATCCAACAAAGCATGCAAACCATAACCCAATAATTTTTCACGTGGAAACCCAACTGGGAAAAACCACGGTGGGAATTAGCACCCACAATATATTTTCACTCTTTTGGAATGCGCTCGGTTAAAGGCCTAGCTCAGTTAAGAGAATTACAATATGCCCGGTTAAGTGCAGACCTTGTTAGGAGTCACTTGGTCAAGGGATTTTGCCTTAGCCCTGTTAGGATCTCTACCTTGTTAGAGGATTTCAAACTCAAGTTAATGAGCCACCCGGTGAAGGGATTTACAATATCAGACCTGTTAGGATCTACCCGGTTAAGGGATTTCAAATTGCTGTAACTGTTAGGGAACAATGGGGCAAATGATTTGATTACAACACTTCCTTGCTTGCTAGTACAAATCCTTTTCAGCACAACTCTGCTACACACATGCAGACACTTCAAACTGGTTCAAAAATACCTTCTTCTCAAACTACCGACACAAAATCTCTTCTCCAACTAGCCTTAAATACACTTTTCAATTAGGGCGGCTACAAACCCTAATTACATCAACAAGATACAATGAATTTACATTTAGCGTGGCAAAACACTCCGCCAAAATACATTACAGATCATTACAACAAATTTGTAGATGATTTCCGCCGTTGAATGATCACCACACATCGATTTGATAAGCAATCAAACTCTTGTTTCATTCTCCTAAGCACTTTGCTGTTTCCCAAGAAATCCGATCCTTGTGTTAATTTTAGCAATCAGATTAAACGATAAACAACAGAAATCAGAATGCAATGAAGAACAAACACAAAACACACAGATACCCTGGGAAAACCTCCCTCTTGGAGGTGAAAAACCCAGCTATAAATCTCAGATCTTATTATGCAATAATCAGTAGATGTCCTTAGAAATTGCTTCACACATGAAGCACTCAGAATGCACATTGAACTAGGGCACAATGCAACTTACTTGTTTCGCTGAGCAAATAAGGAAATCTGCTAGACGAGATATGAATGAGCAGACCAATGAGTAAGTGCACTGTCACAGAAGATGAAGAACTGAATTCACTGTCATGAAAGGAGATTCTCTGCTTCAGAATGATTCGCTGCCCTAGCAGATGAAGTTGCAGGCTTCAAAAATGACTTCGCTGTCCTTGAGAGTGCCTTCGCTGTCCTTAAAGGTATCTTCGCTGTCCTTAAGGGTGATTTGTTATCTTGAAAGAAGTTCGCTGCTCTTGAGTTATGGTTCGCTGATCACTTCAAGTGATAGTTTGCTAAGTGAAGGAAGATGGTTTATCGCTGAATGTATATTGATACAATGATTCACACTTTGTATATATATGAGACTTAGCCTCCCAATTCATCATAGGTCGGCTTACAACAAGGAGCAATATAATGCTTTAGATTAGGCGCTCAATATAGGGTCAGCCCTGCACGCTACAAGTTACCTCAATACAAGTTACATTCAATGTAGGACTTGACCTATCCACAAGTTACATTATATAGGTCTTGCCCTATCCACAAGTTATATTATGGGTCACGCCCAATTTTCATATTTGCAAGTTACATACACCGCCCAAATAGGGCTAGACCTAAACAAGAATCTATGTAACAAAATGTGATAGTAAACATGGCTAAGGCTGACAGGGCCATACACATGCTAAGTGTGCTAGGCCGGCCCTAGAAGGGATCCGACCTAGCTACAAATATCAACATCCTCCTAGCTACAAATATCAACATCCTTAATGGTTACAAGTTACATAATGCGTTTGGGTCCAACCCAATACAAGTAATACTTATACTTGATCCGAACTAGCTATTATTTCAACACCTTGTACGTGCTCAAATACCATCTTATCATTACACACGGATTATGACACGTCATCACTAAGTTATGATCATGATAAGATCCACCGCCAAACCTTAAATCATCACCGGTTAAAGATCTGATACCGGTATTCATTCTTCTTCACAGAGTTCATAATAGTCAATTATAAATGTGCTTTCCGGTTCACCAAACTTGATGCGATTTCAATCACAGACTCATGCCAATGTTCTGAACATATATTCTGAACCGCAACACCTAATCTTCTCCAGTCGTCCGTACTAGTCACTTGATCATTGCTCTGTTCCTGTTTACCGGTTGACAACAACTTAGCAGTTATGCTGTCTAACCGATTCCACTACCGGTTAGGCTATACCGGTTGGTCTAGATGACTTAGATGACTAAATAAACATGGTCGCCATCAATGACAACACAAATACAGTCATCAAACATCCTATTACAATTATATCATCATCATCAAGCCAACAATCTCCCCTTGACATCATATACCTGATCATATCAACTTTACCGGTAATTTTCTCATCTCATCATCATCTCCATCAGTTATGCCAACAGTCTTGAGTATGTCATTGGTCATACAAACCATGAAAGAATGTGGTACAACTAAACAAACTGAAATACTTCAACTACGAATGATCAAATTCATATCACCTATGTGTTAGGAAAGAAATGATATGTTCATTTTATGTAAATGTTTATAGATAGGGTGTAATCGCTCCTCACTCCTGTAATCTTATTAAATACAAAGTCAATCCTAGTTAACTAAAAATCAGATATTTATTTAGTTATTTGGTTTTACAGTGGAGAAAGGAAAAATTAATATTTATGTTCATGGATGAACAAGGTAGATAAATGGAAATCAACATTCGATAAGTTAAATCGATAGTACTACTACTCAAAGGAACTCAAATTATAGTAATAATAAAAAGAAAAAAGAAACCCCTGACAATTCAGTATTTACAAAAGCAATAATAAAAGAAGCAATAATCTTTAGTAAAAAGGAACTTTCGACAGAGTGGATGAAGGGCCAAGGGAAGAGTAGAGCCATTTAATATATTTGTGCATAAATATTTATCTGAGACCATGTAAATCGAAGGCTATGTGCTTCGCTCAGATTTCACCTTGTGTAAAGAATGCTGCCCACAAACATTTGTAGCCCCAAATCACTTCTTTCTTTAAAGTATATAGTCTGTATATTCACAAATTTTATAAGAATTTGCACAGAGCTAAATGTACAAGCTATCTATTTACGAATTGTTTGGATTACTTTCTTTCTATAGATTGTTATACAAAACCTAAGTTTGAACACTCAGTTTACTTATTATTGAATGCAGGCCCAATCAGAATTGTCAACTTACTGGAACATGGAAGTATGTTACATATATCACGTTACCACCTTTGTACATATCTCTAATAGTCCAGTTACTTTTTCGGCTCCGGAAACAGACTGATTTCCTATTGATGAGTGAACGCCGGCACACTAGTGAATCTTCAATGATGGCTTTCATGTTTTACCTTCTAGATGCCATTGTTTTTGTATCTGATAAACAGAGCAATATTGCAGGCCGTTGCTTCTTGACATTCTGTGTATGCTGGCTTGTATTCATGGATTTCTGGGTCCGTCTGTGGAAGCCAGTATACCTGTGTCTTTTCAAGGCCGAGTCTGAAATGAAAAAGTTTGAAGATGAACTTCGATGGTGTGGTGCAGGTTTCTTTGACAAAGTAAATGTTGCTACTGTTCTTCGCTATACAACTAGGAGCATTTCCATTCCCTCTAATCAGTTGCATGATGGTGATTGGGTCCTAAGAACAATGGATCTATTATTTTCAGAAACTGCAGAGCGTGAGGTGAAAATCATTTGATCTGACTATTTGATTTAATTTTGATCTATTATTGACATTGAAATTTTGAATAGTTTTTAGTCACACTGTTGAAAATCATTTTGTCTGATTGTTTGAAAACTTAACAATATTCTCCTGCTATGTGAATGTACTTGGAGTGCTCTACAACTTTATTTTAGTTAACTTGCATGACTGTACTAAACGAAAAACTCATTTTACTTGGTATTTCTGTCTTTCTTCTTTTCATGCATTATATGTATGTATCATGAATTATGCCCATGCATTTGAATTTAAGGATAGTTATTGGAGGTTATGCCCAATCCTAAAAGGCCTTCTGAATCCTGATTCTCTTGCAAAGCATTCTTTGCTTTCAGTCGGCTGCAGAGAACATCCCATTCTGCCGCAGACCCTTCATGCACAGACCCCTCCTAACTTGACTCTTTCTATCTCAACCCATTCCACAACAAATAGAAAGGAACCAGCCAAATCAGATATGGGAAGAAGGACCAATCCCATTTAATCAACAGAAAAAAGAAAAAGAAGTCATGGGAAGGTATCCCAGACATAAAGGAAATATTCAGCTGCTGAGTACAAACGAGACCAAGAGTAGCTCCTATAGAATTAATGATAACAACACTATAAGCTAACTATGGAAGTCCAAGAGGCATGCCTTAGATTCCCATATAAGATGTCATTTTAGGGATTTGAAATTGGTCTCCACAATGAAAACATAATGATTTAATCAATTAAGTTCAACCCCTTTGACAGCAAAGGTATATTGGAAAAGGGAAGAGCTGTCCACGCTCAGAGCTAATGAGCCTGGCCAACCCTTTTAAATTTTTAATGCACTGGCAGATCTGCAAACCAATAATATGGAAGGGATCCGAGCAAATAAACGAGGCCAACCCTTTAAATACACTGGCAGATCAGCAAACTGATAATATGGAAGGGATCAATAGCACAAAGGCAGCACAAAACCCCATGCCCCAGAATCAGACCAATGTCAAGGAGGTAAATCTGAGAGCCGTTTCCGCTGTGATGACTTTAATCCTAGATCAGCCATCCCTGGTAATTCATTTGAGAACCAAAACAGTATACAATAAAAATGCTCTCCCTCTGATCCAATTTTTAGATTTGTACATCTCCAAGAAGCCACAATAATGATGTCCAGACCAAAAAGGAGGGCACATTCCCTATGGATAGTGAGACATTAGAGGACTTCTAGGATCCCTACAGGTCTTAAAATACCTGACCAAGAGGAGAGCACTCTTATAACCCTAAAGGTGAATTACGAAGATTCTCTCTTGGAATGTACAAGGGCTTGATGGGGCTCCCAATAAATACCAGTTCTTACAGACAAAGTCAAAGACAAAGTGGGAGATCGTCCTTATCCAAGATTTAGGCAGATCTAGAACCACAGAATGGTGTATTGATTGCAGCCAGGAGGGTCACATAAAGAATAGTTGTCACAAAAAATTGCTTTGTGATATTTGTTAGGTTATGGATCATTCATAAAAAAGTGCTCATACAATCTGAAGAGTAGAAGCACACAAGGAGAGTTGTCCACTTCGCCAAGGACTCCACTAAAGCCATAGAATAACATGAATGCATTTTCAGACAGCTATCAAAATCAAAGAAGGGGAGTTTGGAGTCAGAGACAATATGACTCCAAAGGTTGTCTCATTCTACAATGCTGGTAATGTGATAAATTGAGACATTTTGTAAGAGATTGCCATAGAGACCAAAACAAAATACGACTGCTGTGCAAATGATGCGGACATGGATACCATGAAGACATTGGATGCCCGAAGTAAAAGGCCAGCATCAACATAATTGATGTAGAAAGGCATAATGATGTATTGGCTGTTACTTGAGCTCAAACAAAGAGGGCTGTATAATTGGACCCATGTACAGAAAAAGAAAGACTTCATGAAGTAATAGCCAAGGTGGCGTATGCTATGGATAACGAACACTGCCACTCATGCAAATGCAAGTTTCGTAACAAATCAATTGCAATCTGAAAAAAATATTGTAAGTACAGTACTCCAAATTATTGTACCAATGAAAGTAGTGGGTTGTTACAAAGTATTCTTGAACTCTGAAATGCTATGACTCATTTTGCATCCATTTAGAATTTCAAGATAAGAAAGACGGTAAGACCCTATAACCAAACTGCCATTGTTAGGATACCAAGTGATTGATTGTTAACATGTCAAAACAATCAGCAGTGGTGCACATGGAGATCCTTGAAAAGAAATCTCAGTAATATAATTATTGATGGTGGGTCTAGTGTGAAAGTACTTCTGGAAAACACTTGGAAAATGTTTGGGCAAGTTGACCAATTGGCCCCCAAGTTTTCAAATGGTGAGTGTAGACCATGAAAGAATCAAGGTGCTGGGAGTTTTAATGGCCCAAAAAGTACTCATTGGAGCTCAAACATTTTTATCAGATTTTCTGGTCATTTCATACGAAAGACAATGTATGATGCACTGTTGTGTTGAGGTTGGTTGTGTGATGTCCCCAACTCAAATCTTGAGGATTAATAGTGCATTGGCTGTCCTTTACTTAGATTACCCAAGAGAAAGAGAATGTAGAGCATTGTTGGGTAAGTATGGAATTTTTGGCTTGTATTCTATTCTTTTCTTAAGCTGTGGGCACGTCTTTTTATGCAACTTAAGTGACTCCTAGCCTAAAGACTTAAGTTGTCCCCCTTACATTTACTTTAAGTGATTTTAATTAGCATTTGACAAAAAGGCCAAGGGGGCGTGGGTTTTCAAGGAGCCTATTGGCTCCTTTTTAGGGTTTTAATGTGGAGCATTGGATTGAGTTGATAGTGGATTAAAGGCTTAGGTTAAATCATCTCTTTGGGATTTATTATATAACATTCTAGGGTTGTTTTAGGGCTCATTATGTTATCAGTTTTTTATCTTTTCTTGTTGCAATCTTTGGCCTAAGGTTTGAAACACTTGAGTATCCTTGGTTTTGGAGACACATATAGGCTCCCCCTAATTAGAAGGGTGTGTTTTGGTGGAAGGGCTTTGGTTTGTGATGCTTTATCACATCATTATGAAAGCTACAATTCATTACCTGGTGTGGAGGTCATTTTTTGAAGTTGAAATTCAAGCATCAGATTCAGGTTTGGGTTAACTAACAACAAGGTGTCTTCATATTACTGAGCTTCATTGAAGATAGCAACAAGAAGGACAAGTAGAAACAAGTAAAATACACCTAGTTTTGATTTTTTGGATGCTTTGGCAAGGACAGCTAGGGTTTGAAGACATTTATGAGGTATTTGTGTCTATATCTGCATATTGTTAATTAACTTCATCTCAAAAAATTTAAAGTAAGTCAATGTGAATCATTTCTGAAGTTCCTGGGAAGATTTAGAGTGATTTTCTGTACTTTTTCTATACTAAACAATACTTAGAAATTTATTTATACTAGCAAAAAAATCAGTTCCATAATCTGAATGCAAATCTGAGTTTGTTGAAGAATTAATTATATTCAAATAAAATTTCAGAGTTTTTTGTGCCCTATTTTTGGAGATGATGTTTTTTCTACTATCCCTATTTGGGGATATTACAGTGGTATTAGAGCTGTGCATCCTGCCAGCCTGAGGGTTAGGGAAAAAATCATTTTCAGATTGCTTCCGATAAGTGATCAGCACTTATTCATATTAGTTTTCAGTAAATTGTTGGTCTATATTCAAAGATGAAGACAAATCAGGAACTCATGGTAGAATTTTTGCAAGTTTTTCAAGAATATCAGAAGAATCTAACAACATTGTTAGAGCATCCCGAGTTGTTGAAAACTTTATTATCAGTTGAAAAGAAAGTTGAAGAGTTATCATTTAATAAAAAGGAGAAGTCATAATAGATCATTGACTAGAAACCAATATTAGTTGACTCTCATGTTGCATTTGTGGTAGTTAATGAACCATCTTCATATACACAAGCAACAAATGGGAACCCTGAGGTAGGAAAGAAATTAATCACATTACAAACAAGCACAAAAGATGTAGTGAGGAACCATAACATTTGTGATAAATGGCTAAGGAGGACCAAGGAAACTAAGTTGATAGCCACTCACGCAAGACAACACCTACAAAAAATTAAGGAAAAGGTTGCTAACAGGGACCATAAAAAGTAAGCTTGTAGGCAACAACAAGGTTTAGAACTTGAAGGGAAAGCAATTGTGATGAGAGTATGAAGAAAAATCAGAATTGCATGAAGTTGATGAAGAGCCAAAGGTACAAGAAAATGCCTTATTTCAAAAGGTATGCATAACCAACTTCCAAAATGATTTTATTGAAGGATTTGCAGGTACAAATGATGAGAATTTCATAGCAGCAACCTTGGCTACAAATTTAGATCAATCCAATGAAGTCTATGAAACTAATGGCTCCTATGATGACAACATTGGAAGGTATGGAAAAATTTCTGATTTTGGTTTGTCTACTAATAGAAATTCATTATCTTTGCAAGAGTCTAACATTCATGAGGAAGATTGGAAAAATCAATTAATGGTGACAGCTACCTTGGTTGGCTTATGGTATGAAACCAAGGTGGATTGGCAAGATAGGTGTGATTTTAAGGGTGAAGGAGTTAGACTCTACAAGCATCATAGGATGACTCTTGACCTTTAATCTATTGTCTCGCATAGTTCTAGCTCCTTCCGCATTTTCTTTGCAGCCATATAAGGATTTTCAGACTCATGGTGGAAGAGTTTCCAGCCTATCACTATTGCTGAAGTTAGTGTAGGGTGGTTTTCAACTTTTACAAGGCAAAATTTTGAGCTTTGGAATTCAATTAGGTCTCCATGGTATGATGCCTCTATTGATCATATTGATAATTTTATATGTGAACCAATAATTCTTTCCATGAGCAGCTATAGACCTACAAGTGTTTGGGAGTTTTTTTTTTTTTTTCAGCTTATGTGCAGTATGGGAAGAAATTTCAAGCAAATTTTGACTGTGACAGCCACCTTTTAGTCCACAAACAATCTGATCTGAACTATATTTCAAGTGGTAAAGATTGCAGCCTCATGGTAAGAGTCCTTGGAGTCCAAGGTAAACGTTATAACATTAGTTTAGAAGAGGTGAGTATAATTGAGGGCTCGCAATGGTCACATTTCTTTGGAAAGTACATTGAGTTGAAATTCAAAGTGAATATAATGTGTCAAGATAACTATCTTGGTAGAACAATCATGGACCATCTTAAGGTAATGAGTACTTGTCCTATTTTGGCTTTACTGGATTTCTCTAAACCCTTTGTGCTTGAGTGTGGTGCATCTGGTATTGGTATTAGGGCCGTTTTGGTACAAGACAAGCAACCAATTGCTTATGAGAGCCGGAGATTGAATGAGGTTGAAAGGAGGTTCTCTACATATGACAAGGAAATGTTGGCAATCATGCATGCACTTGAAACGTTTTGTCAATATTTTGTGGGCAGCAAGTTTATAGTGAGGACTGATCATAATAGCCTCATGTATTTCATGGACCGAAAGGGATTAAGTGAGAGACAACAATGTTGGGTGAGTAAGCTTCAAGGATATGACTTTGACATTGAATTTGTCAAAGGAAAAAATATCGTTGTTGCTGTTGCATTATCTATAAACCCTTCATTTTGCTCACTCTCAGAAATTTCAGTCTCTTGGAAGGATCACCTATTGGTGGAGTATTAAAAAAATCAGCATGCTTGTTATATTCTAGACTAAGTTGCAAGGTTTGGCTATGTAGGAGCCTAGTACCGGTCTGGTTTAGTTCGGGTTTGGATCTTGGTTTGTAACACCTGCGGTCCAGCTAGGGTTTAGGCCTGGGCAAACCCAGATGCCTTGGCGCCAAAAATGCAATTCTTTTTGCAAAAAATTATAAAATTTGACATCCATGAGCTGCAAAAAGAGAGTTAAAACCCTAAAAGTCAATTATAAAACACAATCTCACTTCATTTTTACTCATTTGTTTTGCAAAGAGCTGTTTTTTCCTTGCAAGTTGAGCAAAGGTTGAGCAAAGTTTGGCTTCCATGATCAAATAGGAGTTGAAGATCAATTTTTGAAGCTTGATAGCTTCATTCCTACTCATTTGCAAGCTTCCATTGGTTGAAAGAGTAAGTTTTTGTAAAAAAATTTCAACCATTTTTTGTTTCACAAACATGAAACATTATTTATTTAGTTTACCTATTTTTTCTCATTCTTTTGTTTTTGTTTTTGAATGTGTTCATTAAATTTCTTGCCACAGGAACTAGAATAGCATCTACCTCTTCCTCCATAGGCACAAATGAACAACAAAAACATAAATCAGATCCAAATTCTCCTCTATGGAAGTATATTGATATTATATGACCGCTTCCAGGAGATGGGGGATTCCGTTGGAAATGCCAGGGATGTGATAAAGAACATAATAGTTCATATTTTTGGGTGGTAGGCCATTTTTGTGGAATACCAGGATGAGGCATCAAAAAACGCCTTAGAAAAATGGTGTGCCTATACCACAAGAGATGGTGTTAAAATATATTAGGGAGCATGAAGAAGCAAACAAAAGAGAAGCCCGTAGATTAAATCAAACCGCTCCAAAAAAATCAAAGGGAATGCAACCCCCATCTAATCCCAATATTATAGTAGAAAACCACCCATTTCTTTCCACAACTGAGCTTGAAAGTGAGCACCCATTGCACACAAAAGATCAAAGGGGCCTTTAGAAAGTGTATTTCAAAATGAGAGTCAAGACATTGCCAACCAAGATGTAACAAGATGCATATATGCAAATGGGTTGGCTTTCAATGTTGTTCACTCCCTATATTGGAAAAAGATGTTGAAAAGTGTTAATGAACCTCCAAGAGGGTATAAAGGCCCAGGTTATGATATGGTACATGGAACCTTGTTGGAAAGAGAGGTCAAGGGGGTTGAAGATGCATTGAAGCCTATATGGGATTTATGGACTACGACAAATGTATCCATTGTTTCAGATGGGTGGAAAGATTCTAGAAATCGTCCCTTCATCAATGTAATTGCGGTGTCCCCTAAAGGTGCAATGTTTTTGAAAGTTGTGGATTATGAGGACCAGTTAAAAGATGGGCAATTTATCACAAATATTCTCATCTTTGCCATTGAGACAGTGAGACCCCGTAATGTTGTTCAAGTCATAATGGACAACACAAAAAAATGTTGAGCTGTTGATTTGTTGGTTGAGGAATGCTATCACCATATCTTTTGGACACCTTGTGCGGTCCACTCACTCAATCTTATGCTACAAAAGATTGGGAGTAAAATTGATTGGATCAAATAGGTATGCAAAGGTTGAGGACATCTAGATGTTCATCACAAACCACCACACATCTCAAGGGATTTTTAGATCTTTTTCAAGTTTGGAGCTATTGAAGGTAATAAGTGAAATAGTAATTTAATTTTACATTTTCTGATTTTTTGATTTTCAATGTTCATAATTTGATTGTGTTATGTGTATTCTTCTTTAAAGTTTGTCTTATTTTTTAATCATTTTGGCTTTAATTTTTGTTATAGGTTGCAGAGACCCGTTTTGCATCTAACAATCATCTTGAAATAACTTGTGAAATTTCAAGAGGCACTTTGTAATATGGTGATCAGCCAAAATTGGGCTATATGGAAGCAAAGTAGCACAGAGAAGGCAACAAAAATTAGGCAAAGGATATTAGATGACTCATGGTGGGATCTTGTGAAGTATCTCCTTAGTTTCACCGAGCCCATTATGAGCATGATTCGCTAAACTGACATGGATATGTCTTGCATTCGAGTGGTTTATGATGGCATTGACCAATGCTTGAGCAGATGAAGTGCATCCTAAATGCAAAAGAGCAAGACCCCAAGACTTTCTTCAAACAATTGCAAGCAATTGTTGTAGAAAGATGGAATAAGATGACCACTCCTTTACATCTTCTTGCCTATGCCTGGACACCATAGTACTATAGCAATTAGTTTCTTGATCAACCAAGAAGGCTTGCACCATGGAGAGATTTAGAAGTTTCCGAAGGGTACAAGGAAGCATTCCTTAGACTCTTCCTTGAAAGATGAAGTGCGAGATGTGATTACAAATGAGTTCACATATTTTGTAAACGCAAATGGTCTAAGTGTTGACGCTCTTCATCATAGGTTTAAGAAGGATGCTCATAGTTGGTGGTACTTCCATGGCACATGCTTCCAAAACTTGCAACCCCTTGTAGTCAAAATTTTATCACAAGTAAATTTTATTTATAGTTGACTTTGTCTTCGTGACTTTGTCTTCATAGGTTGCTAGTAATTTTATAACTTAAATTGTTTACTTTGTCTTCATAGGTTGCTAGTTCATCTGCATCAAAAAGAAATTGGACCACATATTCTTTCATCCACTCAGTAAAGCGCAATAACTTGCAATAAAAAAGAGTGGAGAACTTATTATATGTGTATTCCAACTTGCGTCTCCTTTCACACAAGCAACATGACTACAAGCAAAGGGAGTCGAACATGTGTGATATGGAGCTAGAGCATACTGACTTGCATTTGACGACTTGGAAAGTGAGCACACTAATAGTGCAAGTGGAAGTGGCATTGGCATTGGCATTGGTTCATCTAATGTCAATGTCGGTGATGAGGAGGATGAGAATGATGATGTTGATGATTAAACTTTAAACCTATAATTCCAATTGTTGAAACAATGATACTTGAACTTGATATTATTATTTAATATTTTGATGTTGAACTTGATGTATATGATGCTATGATTACAAGTTTATGGTGGTTTTGTTACACACACACACACACACACACACACACACTAACAAACCCAAACCCCTTTTCAAAATTTTGCCAAACCAGCAAACCGGGTTCTTGAATCTGAACCGACAACTTAGATTATAGATGATAAAATTGATGATGAAAGGTACAAAGTGTTGAATGACATCATCTATTATAGGGATGGAATCTATTTAGTACCAGGAGTAAGCTAAAACATAAGATTCTTATTGCTGTCCATAACATTCAGTTTGCTGGTCATCTGGGTTATTTGAAGACATACAGGTACATCCGCGAGAGATTTTCATGGAAAGGTATGAAAGATGATGTTCAAAAATGTGAGGAATGCATAGAGTGCCAGAGGAACAAAGCTGAAGTTTGTTTTCTAGCAGGTTGTTAAATCCACTTCTTATTCCCAATCATAAGTGGGGACAAATATCAATGGATTTCATTATTGGGCTGCCCAAGGTCAATGATAAGGATTGCATTTTTGTTGTGGTGGATAGGCTCACTAAATATGCTCATTTTATGCCAATGCCTTTCGAGTTTAAAGCACTACAAGTTGCTGGTCCGTTTTTTGAACAAGTGTTCAAACTTCATAGTGTGCCAAAGAGAATTGTAAATGATAGAGATCACATATTCTTTAGCACTTTTTGGCAAGGGTTGATGAGGTTGGCTGGAATAGAACTCAATCATGGTACTAGTTATTATCCTTAAATAGATGGTCAAACAGAGATTGCAAATATTTAGCTTGAAGGCTACTTGAGAAATTACGTTTTGGGGCAGCAAAAGGCATGGGCCAAGTGGTTACATTTGGCAGAATTCTATTACAACATTACATATCATATGAGCATAGGTATGACCCCTTTGAAGCTTTGTATGGTTATGAAGCTTCTACATTTTTGGGTTTGGTTTTTTCTAATACTAGAACTCCAAAAGCTCTTGAGTGGGCCAAAGAGAATCAAGATATATCCTTAAGGCACTTAAGGATAATATTCAGATTGAACAAAAACAATAAAAGAAATATGCTGGTCGCCATCGAGATGAGATATCTTTTGAGGTGGGAGACGTGGTATTTTTGCATATTCAACTTTATAGACAATCCTCATTGAAAATAAGTGGAGCAGAAAAGCTTAAACCAAAGTTTTATGGGCCTTTCAAGGTGATTAAAAGAATTGGTGAAGTATCATATGAGTTGGAGCTGCCATCTACAATCAAAACTCACAATGTATTCCATGTGTCATGCCTCAAAAAGGCTCCTGGACAGCAAGTGATTCCTTCTATGGAATTGCTCCCTATGGATGAAGAGGATAGGTTGATACTCATACCTAAAATAATTTTGCAAGTAAGAGAGAAAAGATTGAGGGATAAAATAATTTCTGAATATCTCATCAAGTGGAAAAACTTTCCTTCTAGAGGATGCAACATGGGAAGGAGAAGAGATTCTTAAGAATCCTAGTCTATAAATCCTTGAGGACAAATGTTCTTTGGGTGGGGAGGACTGTGATGTCCTCAACTCAAACCTTGAGGATTAACAGTGCATTGATTGTCCTTTCCTTGGATTACTCAAGAGGAAGAGGACGTAGAGCATTGTTGGGTAAGTGTGGAGTCCTTGGCCTGTATTCTATATTATTCTTAAGTTGTGGCATGTCTTTTTATGCAACTTGAGTGACTCCTAGCCTAAAGACTTAAGTTGTCCCCCTTTACATGTACTTTGAGTGATTTTAATTAGCATGTGACAAAAAGGCCAAGGGGGCGTGGGTTTTCAAGGAGTCTATTGGCTCATTTTTAGGGTTTTAATGTGGAGCATTGGATTGAGTTGGTATTGGATCAAGGGCTAAGGTTAAATCATCTCTTTGGGAGTTATTATATAACATTCTAGGGTTATTTTAGGGCTCATTATGCTCTCAGTCTTTTATCTTTGTTGCAATCTTTGGCTTAAGGTGTGAAATCCTTGAGTATCCCTGGTTTCATAGAGACATATGGGCTCCCCCTAGTTAGAAGGATGTGTTTCGATGGAAGGGCTTTGGTCTGTGATGCCCTAGCACATCATTATCAGAGTTGCAATTCATTATCAGGTTTGGAGGCTATTTTCTAAAGGTGAATTCAAGCATCAGGTTTAGATTTAGGTTAACTACAACAAGGTGTCTTTGTTTTACCGAGCTTCATTGAAGATAGCAACAAGGACAAGTGGAAACAAATAGAACTTACCTAGTTCTAATTTCTTGGGTGTTTTGGCAAGGACAGCTAGCGTTTGAAGTCATTTATGAGGTATTTGTGTCTAAATCTGCATATTGTTAATTAAATTCATCTTAGAAAATTAGAAGTCAGTCAATGTAAATCATTTCTGAAGTTTTTGGGCAGATTTAGAGTGTTTTTCTGTACTTTTTCTATACTCGGAAATAATCAGAAATTTATTTATATTAGCAGAAAAATCAGTTCTATGATCTGAATGTAAATCTGAGTTTGTTGAAGAATTTCTTATACGCAAATAAAATTTCAGAATTTTCTGTGTCCTATTTTTGGAGATATGGTTGTTTTTGTATTATCCCTATTTGGGGATATTACAAGTTGGTAGTAGCCAAAACTAAACCACAATCGGAAAAGGAACACTCTCTCCATTGAAACAAGGGCAAAAAGTATATATTTGAGTTGAAGAACCAAGTAGTGTGGATGCAACTTCCTCAAAGTTTTTAGATTTCTTAGATTCATACTCTAAAGAAGTTAGGATAGAGAAGTATGATAATGTCCCATGGAGCCGAAAACAAAATGAATTTTGGAATGATATTTCTTAGGCAACTTAATAATATTACTATAATAAAATAAAAGGTGTTTTTAAACACTAGTATTAAAATAAGAGTATTTTTAAATACTTAAAATTTATATTTTTTTAAATTGATAATATATTACCAAGAATATTAGAGTACAATGAGGAGAGTCTGATCAAACTGCCACCAGCATACAGTGGACCAGCACAAAAGGATAGTATAGAGTCCATTACATCATAATATATGCCCAAAAATTACCCAAAAATTTCCCAAAAAACTGCATATACCAAAGATTCTTGATTGGAGCAGTTTCTGCGAAAATTACACCTTCTGGTAGCCACAGAATTAGCACACATAGATTTATCAAAAGGGAGAGAGACATATGACAGTCCCTGTAGTAACCTTCACCACGGACTCAAAAATAAGGAGCATTGTATACCATCAAGCAAAGCTTTCACTGTATGAGTCCATGTCAGTCCACCCTATAGGTGGCTCTATAGCATAAATCTCCTCATTAGATCTCACAATTTCAGGAACAAAGTCCCTCAGCTCCTCAAACCTCTCTTTGGATATCTCAAGAGTGATAATTGTTGATTGTAACTAGGTAGGATGCGGATTCCAATTGCCTTAAGGCAACATTGGAATCCGCCAAGGGCTGGGCCCTTCTCTCCCCTCTCGCACGCCACTCTAAGGGAAACGTGTTCCCGGCCCTATAACACAAAGGATATATCTCACAAAAGGGATAAAAATAAATAAAGAATTGGTGCCAATTTAGTCCAAGCCGACCTCAAATAGGTCCCTTGCCATATACAAATAAAGAACAACTTGACCTCATTAATTATCTCATATCTTCCTTCACAAAATGCGAATTAGCTCTGAAGTTGAATGCAAATTTCCAGTAAAAGGAAAAGGGCGAATTTAGTCAGTTATCTGCTGTGCATGAATGCGAACTACATCTGCTGCCAAGGTGTAAACATTAGGTGTGGATATCTCCATTGAAAAGTGCGAACTGCTGTCAAGAATAAGGTGTCAAAAGTGCAGACCAGGTTGCTGTTTGATGAAAACAAAAGTGCAGATCTGAGGTGCAGACCTGATACTGATTAGCCATCTACATCAGCCCTAAGTGTGGTCACATCAGACCTCTTAAAGAGATAAGTGTTGTAATCAGAATATTGTGTATAATTCATAATCAGATCTGAGGATCTTTTCTTGCTAGGTTTTTCCTCCTAGGAGGTTTTCCCAGGGTAATGTTGTCTTGTCTCATTTTTATCTATTTTGTTTGCTTTCTGTCATTCACTAAGTTGAAAACTCTAACAGAAAATAATCTAATTCTAGTTACTAAATCTGTTTTCTGATTTTACTGTTAATCTGAAAGTAAAACTAACAAATGACCTGTGTAGAGACATAACTGAAAATGAGTCTTTTGAAAGACTCAATATGCTTCCTCGTCCGGCCTTGATACCATTCCTCATTTCTAAGTTTCCACAAAAACCACATAATTTCAACTGAAAGAACAAGCCAAAAGAGATTATAGACTTTACCAAGACCTCTAATGTAGCCTAGCAAAATCTCAAGCATACATTTATTTTTGTTGGATGTCCAAGAAGTCAAATCAGAAAGAAAAATAGACCAGACCTCTTTAGCAAAGAAACAAGACGAAAATATGCTCAACATTCTCACGCACTCTACATAGTGGACAAAGATTGATGACATGACTATGCAATGGAATCTTTTTTAACAACAAGAGCCATTTAAAGGATGACTTCTCTGGTTCCAACACACTAGAGTCCTAGACTACAGGTGATTGAGGGATTTAAATTTTAGACCATTGCGCAGGACTAGAAGTCAAATTCCAATACTCATTGAGGTGATTGGTCACAACAGGTTTCTTCACTATAGAGCTGTATATCACTTTGGAGGTAACTTTTTGTAACAATGTGCCATCACACAATTGAGCCTTGTTAACCATATCAGTTTCAGAAATCATTTTGATAGGAAAATTCAGAATTTTGCAAGCTTTCCTAACCACTGAGTAACTCCTCCAATGGGATTGAGGAAGATAGTACTCAATACTCAGGTCAGACCAAGATATCAATTCATATTATTCAGAATATGAGAAAAATTCTCAATGCCTTTGTTGTGCCACAATTTGGAGGAACATCCCTGCAACAGAGCAAGGGGCTTATCTTCGTGGTGAAGATTTCACCAAATAGATCTAGCATCATAAACTTCGTTGTCATTACTGCTGTAGAAGTCACAACCAGTGACCTTAATAGTTAATCCCTTACCAATTCACAAGCCTTACATATGCTCTTGAACACATTAGAACGACAGGGGACCACAAAGAATTTACCAAATAGGGAGTCATAGATATTCAACCCTTTCCAGCCTTTAGCATTTCTAGGGGAGGCCAACAGAATATTGTTTCTCACAAGCACTTTCCAAGGTTTATTGCCCTCAATGGCTTTTATATCCACATACTTTTAAGACAAGGGTTGACAGCAAAGGGGATGCCTAATACCTGACGTGTTTATTTGGGCAACCCACTGAAGGTTGAATTTCCCAACCAGTCAGGAGTTCTGTCTTTCCACCCCAGAACCAAATATTTAACCATAGAAATCTTAGCACCTGAAGCCTTATAGAACACCTGTAGTCTGTTTATAAGGTTATCAATTTTTTTTCAGCCAAAGCAGCAAACATGGTAGTATCATTTGCAAATTGCACACGAAGTAGGTTATCCTGATTTGTGAGGGCAATACCTTGAACACTTGGTCCAAGCCTTGGACTCCTAAGAAAGTAGTAAATGGAATCAGAGGCAATAACAAAGAGGGCTGGGGCCAAGGGGCACCCCTCCCTAATGGACCTTTGGAGAGTAAATGAATCAGAAAGGATACCATTGACATCAACTTGGGCCACTGCATTATGGAAGAGAGTTTTGATCATCTGACAAAAGAGAGGAGGGAAACCAAAAACATTAAGGGTCATAAGCACAAAGGACCACTCCACCCTCTCATAGTCCTTCTCAAATCGAACAAAAGCACGCCCACTTCTTGCTCAGAGTTTTTTGTCCGCTCAGTAGCTTCCTAGCTAGCAATCAAGTTCTCAAGAATGTATCTACCTTAAACCCTGTTTGAGTGGTACTAATGAAGGTAGGGAGAATGTCAATTAGTCTTTAGTGTCGGGATCTTTGCTAGAGTCTTGTAGGAAACACTAAGAAGTGTAATGTGACACCAGTTCTTGTAATGTGACACCAGTTGTTGATTGAGGATTTATCCCCATCTTTTGGCCAAAGCCTTATGATACCCCTATTAATGTTATGGCTGAAGAACCCATTCCAGTGGCCTCAGTGTACAACTATAGAAGGTCCTCACATATCCAATGACAGTTCTTTTTGTAAAACTCTGCAAGCAATCCATCTGCTCTAGGCCAAAATTGATTGGGCAATTTCTTCTTTGGAAATGTTTCTATGTAACCTCTCTGCATTCTCTCTGTTGATCTTTCTAGGGATAACCTCTCTTGAACATTTCTAGCTTCAATACACTCATGGCAATTTCCTTCAGAAGAGAATATATCTTTATAGAAGAGGAAGAATTGCTTCACAATCCCCTTTCAGTAGCTATGCATCAGTCCATATTGCATCAACTTTTTCCTTAATATTCCTTTGTTTGATATAGTTAAAGGAGAATCTTGAACCCTTATCACCACAAGAGATCCAGTTCATTCTAGATCTGATCCTAAGGCCTCGAGCCTTTTTGGTTTGTAGAGCTCTAAGGCTGTGTTTAGAAGAAGCCAAATCATCATTCAGTACCTCTTTGGAGGGTTCATCTTGCAACAATTTTTCAAGAAAGCAAAGTCTATTCTGTAGTTCCAATTCTTCTCTCCTACCATCTAGGGCTTTTTTTTCCCAATGATTTGGAACAAAGTGGCTTAACTATTGACATTCCCGTTCCACCTTTCAGTAACAGAACAATCCTTCAATACGATTTTATTAAGCTCCATTATAGTGAAAATGACATCATTGCAGTGCTCCATATTCAACAGGGAGGTATTCAGCGTGAACAAATTATCTTAAGTTCCCAAGGCTTCTCATTATTGTTAGAGATCTTGACCTCAATAGGATGATGATCAGAGGAAGCTTGTGTGAACTTTAACTCTACATGCATCATCCACAGGTCAAAGGGAAAACATCTCTATTGGCATAAAATCTGTCAAGTCTGCAATAAATTCTCTTGGAGCCCTTCTGAAAGTTGCACCAAATAATCCATATTCCTTTGCTATGTTTTTTAAGGCCCTCCAAAGAGTCAAAAAGGTTCAGTTTGTTTTTCATCTTTTACCTGAAGAATCTTTCATTCCTTTCTAACCCATATCCAATACACCCACTTTATCTTCATTGCATTCAATCATATCGAAGTCTCTTCCAATAATCCAAGGGACATTATGTAAATTACTCATCCATTTCTAGAGCTCAACCCTATCTCCATAGTGGTTAGGAACTTAGGAACATAGATTGAACATGTCCCCACTTTCTTTTCCCCTATCTCCAAAATAATCCATATAGCTCTATTACACAAGGATATGCCAAATTCCTCAATAGAGTGAGACCATTTACTGTTCAACAGCAGGGAATTACCCCTCTGCCTTTTTCATGATTGATATATAAGTGTATTGAATCTTTCTAAATAAGATTCAGTGTGGTGTCAAGTGTGAAGCCCACATATTTTACCTCATCTAGCAGGAGAACATTAATTTTGACAAATTGTTTGGCCATTCTTTTGATGATAAATTTCCTATTAGGGGACTCACTCCTGATATTCCAGCTAATGCAGTCCAAGTTCATCTTCATTTAGGTTAGGAACCCCTTCTTTAGTACACCTGAACTTGTCAAAACACTTGGGTATTTTATGTCTTTCCCTTTCTTTTTGTTTTTAGGTTCATTGTCACTTCTACTGATGTGTTTCCTCTTTTTCTTTTCCCCTCTCTTTTCAACAAAGGAAAGGCTTATATCAATTTCTTCCATTATTTCGTCATCACTTGAGATTGGAGAATCGTCAAGGATGGGGTTCATACCCCCATTGTCTATTGCACCCTTATCCACTAAAGACGTAAAAGCCCCCTCTGGTTTAACCTGGTCCATCAAATCTTGCAAGTTTTTCATTCTTGCTTCATTAATCTTGAGTTTTATCTTGTCCAAAACCAGCTCCTAAGCATTTTTTTCAGCCCAGTAGTAGTATTGGGCAAGGCATTAGGGTTGATTTGGGTATCATTTAAGATACTTGTATCCTCTTTATTTTTTCGAATAGAAGAAGTTGAGTTCTTTATTGTATTATCTTTCTAAGTTACACAAACTGGGGGAAAATATTTTGACTGGGAACCCATAGGTATTTCAGCAGGTGTCTCCATATTGCTTTAGGGTTGAAGGTAGGGTTTCTTGAGGGCCTCAATTTGAAACTAGGGCAGTTCTTTTTTTGATCCCTATCTTTTTAGCAAAGAAAAAAAGAATTAGGACCACCAAGTAAATCAATTTTACAGGTGAGGAGATTCCCACCTAAATCAATGCCAATCTGCTCCGTGATGTCTACTCTAGGAGATAGGACAACCAAAAGCTTGGTATCCATATGGTGAAGAGTGCTCATCATTTCTTCCACCTAGAGCACTTCTCCCACAAGATCAATGAGTTGAGGCAAAAAGCCCATCACTGAGCAGGAACATCCTTTATCACTAACCACCTAGGCACGAAAATAGCCAGAATTTCTTTGTTCAACACATCAGGTGACCACTAATAGCTCTAAACATCAAATTACCCACATTCCAAAACTGTTTATCTAGGGCCCTATCTTGCATAGAATGATTTTTAAAGAAAACCATGAAAAGCCCCTTCTAAATCAACCATGAAAAGCCCCTTCTAAATCATATGGAAGAAAGAAATATGCAAACCAAGTTTTTTCCCCCAAACCCCAAAAAACTATTCATCAAGAAACCGTCTCATAGGAAGCTTGTTATTGTCCAAAGCAACAGAAAAATCACAATGTTTCTAAGGTTGAGCTCTTCTTTATTCAATGCATCAAGCATATCATTATTAGTGACAACAATCAAGGTATTAGGGCCGGAAGAGTGGTTACCTTCTCTTCTGATTTCTGCACTACTACTGATCCCTCCATCACTGCAGATATCAAATGTTGTAGACATTTGTGTTGTTTCTTTGTCCTTGGCTGAACGAACTTCTTTGAATGATTTGTTAATGCCATTAACCCCTCCCTGTTATCTTTGTACCTCAGGATGTACCCTTGAGGCACCGCCACCTTTGGGCATAAGTGCCCTGGCTTGTCACCTCAGCGAACGGGGTAAATATCAATTCAAAAAGGTTTAAAAATAAAAGCACAAAACAAATGCATGAAGAAAATTCAAAAAGCAAAATGACACTACAATATTGCCTAAGCCACCTAAAAGAATAACAAATACTATTAAGGCTGGCCAGTAGAACCAATAGCGATCAGAAGGCCAGTGTAAGCTCATAGCAGGTCCAATGGATGGCGACTCTTCACCTCCCCAAGACCAGAAAGCTTGCTTCAACCTCTCAAAAAAAATTAAAATAAAATTAAAAGTATATATAAATACTTAGAGGGAAATTTAGAATCCAAGGGCCCAATTTGAAAAGATATATCAAGGAGGTGCATATCTTCATTTGGGATCATCGAAGTTAATCTTTTACATCCAATTTTCAGATTTGGACAGCTTGTTCAGTCTTGGGCATCCTGGGATGGAAGCCCTTGGTTTGTTTGGGGTTTGAGAGGACGAAAACCCTCTTGGATTCCACATTTGGGACCAAGGAGAGATATTTTCAGTTTCTAGAATTCTGAGATATACTCAGTTTGCTACGTGGTGCTACTGTGGTTTTATTGCAAGTAAATGCTATCTTTGGTTGTCAAAGCATGATTGAGGGTTAGTGGGTGGATTTCTAGAATTTTGGTGAATTTTCCAACATCAACTAGGACAGATTTTAGTTATTTCCATCATCATAGCTGGATGCTATCATTGGAAGGATGAAATCAGTCATCTAGGGCAGAAATTCGGTTATCCAGTTGCTGCTTTGTATTCATTCAGCCATCATTGATCAGAAAGTCAGTTAAGTGTGAAGTGCCACCTTGCAAGAGGGAGAATCTAGAATCAATTGCATGTTATAGGTGTCTCCAAGGCAGATCAGGCCTTAGTAAGTGAATGCTTATGAGTTACCATTTTGCTGTACCATCCAACTATGCTGCCATACCATTCTAGGGTTTGTTTTGGGTGATTGGTGATAAGGATTGGTAGTAACACTAGCATTTTTAGTCATTACTAGCATCTCCAACAGTAGGGTGAATGCAGATTTGAGGGTTTTTTGAAGGAGATTTCTGCCATTTAGTGTGGCTATACCTTTTTCTAATTGCTATCATTAATTTCTGAGCAAGGGCAAATCTCATTGGAGGGTTTCTATGCTGATTTCCAACCCTTTGTCAAGCCAAACAGCTACAAATCTAGGGTTGTGAGTGCATTTACTAATTTATATTATTGCGATACATTTCCAACAACTGAAATCGAATTTCATAATTTATTTGAGGATTCCAATTGGCTGTTATACCAGTTATATTTTCAGATCGGAGTGTACTGTGGTCATACAATGAGGATATACAGTTTTGGACCGTTTGGTATTGTTTGTCATTAATAATTTTGAAGAATTTGGTGTCAATTCTGCCCAGCTAGTGTTTACTATAACAAATTCTGGTTTTTGCAGCAGTGAGGGTTCGAAAAGAATTTACATGGCTGTTACATTCCAGTTTCATTAATAAATCAGAAATAGAACTAGGGTTTTTCTATTACTCTAATTGGGGACATCTCACAATGCTAAAATTTCAAGGTAACAAGTTTATTAGCGGAGGTTGGTGTAATATTCCTGACTAGATTTGGACAAAAAATTTCAATCCTTCTTCCTGGTATTGTATCCCATAGTTTGCTCCTTGGAAAAGATTGATATCTTAATACACTTGCAGTTTATATGTCAACTTTCAGAAATCATATACAAATGTAAAGATTGAAATTGTATTAACTTCAGGAACTAAATCAGGAAACTGAATTTTATTTCAGAACTCAGAATAACAATAATATTTTCTTTCCACAACTTAATACACCCTCAATAGCAGCAAGGTTTTAACATTTAACAAAGATAACAGGACTGACCACTCCTCAGATAATAATTTTGCAGAGCATACACGCCCAACCAAGAAGGATTATGCCCACGTCTAGTTTGGTTGAACTTTTCTTCAGATTTCAGACTTGTAGCAGTCAGGAAATGAGTGCACCCAGCCAGCAATGGTACCCACAAACTGATAATTATCTTCATGACTTCAAGAAAGAACCCACACTCTGCTCAGAATATTCACACCAAGGAATGAGATCCCTATTTGCATCAAGGAGGGCCTTTTAACATGCAACCAAACCCACGACTTAAGGGAAACCCTTGTGACCCACGTCTTTGCTGCCTAGTTATCCATGCTCTTAGAAAAACATCCAAAACACCCTGCAGTTTCACTATTATGATATTAGCAGAATTGCCCAGTGAATTTGTGCAAAAAGGGCAGTAATCAAACCTCAAAAGCTTCATGTCTGGTCCAAGACTGATTTATCAGAGTGATAATATTATTTGACCTTTGAATCTTCACTTTATGGCAGCAAGAAGCTACAGAAATAACTTTATCCAACGATGATCTTCTATCCACAAATTTCCTCCAAATTCAAATCTTGGGAAAATCTTCAACCTGCAATTTTGTCTCCAATGGAGACTTCACAAAATTGCTCAACTTAGGCTAGGGTGGATAAGTCTCACCACCAAAACCCTCAAACCTTCAGCTCTCAGGGCTCTTAGCCACAATCACAGAGAAATCAAATCAGAATGAATAATTATTAATTTTGGCTCCACAATTGTCCTTTTATAATCTTCTTGATAAGATCCCTCCAAAATTTGAAATTCCCTCTCTTTTGAATTTTGAATCTTCAGAGGGAAATTTACTAAAAGTGACTTTAATTTATTATTTTAGAAATTTTCTTTAACTCGCTTATTTAAATATTAATTAAATAATATTATTCATCATGCAAGCTTAATAGAAGAATATTAAATAATTAATATTATTCATCAACAATCTTTGGAGTGTATGGAGACAATCAAATATAGATAGAGTCCAAAAAGTCAGAGTGTTGATCTTGGCTGATGATTGGTTGGTTTGTGTGGATTATATTTTGAGTTTCATGGGGTCTATCATGAATATGATTAGGTTATTTGATATGGATTGACTGTGTTTAGGTGAAATTTATGATGGCATGGACTTTATGAAAGAATAAAGTCAACAAGAAGTCGAGGAGAATGAGCCCATAAAAGCATTTTTTAAAAGACTGCAAACAATCATTGTTGAGTTTTGGCACAACTAATTGGCTCCAAAAAAATTACAGGAGTTAGTGTCTGCATTTGAACTTGCCTCCTGTCACATAAGAAACTCAATTACAAGTAGGTGGCGATGAGGAACTGGAATGTAACCCGAGTGTGCTGACTTAGATGTTTCTTTTGCACAGTTTGTCTTAGTTTAGATGAGGCTGATTCTAACACAATATGGCTAGTGGCAGTGACATTGTGGCTGCTTGTGGTTTAGATGAACCAAATGTTGATCTTGATGCTCTTGATGAAGAGCAGTATGAAGATTATTGATTGTAGTTTTGAACTGCTTTGACATTTCCCAAATCTAGGGAAAAAAAAAATCTGCAAAACCTGAACCAGCAATGTAGCTTTGATTACACACACACACATGACCATACCCAGCTGTACTGAACATGTAAGGAAAAAAAATTACTGTATTGACGAACCCAAAGAGGCAACTTAGCTTTGGTCTTAAGCTACATGGAGCTGCTTTAGGCTTCTGCTTTTCGTTACTAAATTTGTGGCTTTCTGTTTGTTTGACAACATTTATTTGCTTGCGGACACAAAAGTATTTTTGTTACCTGAGACCATAATACGATTTTCCACCCTAATTTCCTTCTGGAACTTAGTTGAGTTATGCTATTGTTAAGGCTACACGTTTCTCCCACCAGTTTCTCACTTCTTGTCAAACATTGTGAACAGAAACTTTGATGTTTGTGGACTTTAAAATTTACACATTTATCATTGGTTTTCTAACTTTAAGTGCATCTGATTGCATTTGGAAAGGATTTAAGCTATTCCTACAGTGTCTGTAATTACTTCCACAAATAAAGCCCTGTATCAGAAGTGATGCTTTCCTAATACGAGTTTTCTACTCTTAATTTGAATTTAGATATTGACACGACATCATCTCTTATGTAAGCAGCATATTATGATTTGGGTGAGCTTAACAATTAGATTGTCTCCTATTTTTAACTTAAATGGATGAATCATAAAATAATTGTTTTCTGAAATCAAATATTCTATGCCTCTTATGCCATATACCCTTATTACATTTTTCAGATTACAGTATGAAAGATGAATTACTGATACAATCGATTGATAAAAAATCCATCTCTAAGGAAGTATGTGTGTTAAGGATGTTTTCCTGAGAGAGAGGATATGATAGTGTTATGACATTTTTGATCAAACATTGGCACAACAAATATACCAAAGTCAAGGTAGGATGTTCACTATAATTTGCCAATCATTGCAGGAACAAATTCAGGTGCTTGAACAGCAGAAATCACGACTTTCTCTCAAGATGAAGGAACTTGAGGAATCTTTGTGCATTTTGGGTCGATCCTCTACAGAAACTGGATCACAAAAATTCATGTAGTAGGTGAGTACAATTGCACTCTCTTTCTGGATGACTTTTAGGACACAACTTAACTAGCGCATGTCAAATCTAAATATAGAGTAGTGAACCTACGTATGGAAAATATAATGGTATTTCACTAAATTAAATTTAGTTGGGACTTGTAATCATTCACGTCTGAATATCTAATACAGACCTCTGTTTTCCAGCATCATGTAGAGGTTGTTGAAGATCCCTGAAATTCAGGAATTGATGTTGCAGTTTGCCTTTCTGTATCCACTGCTCTTCATCTCACATGATTTAAAATTGTTATTTATTTGATCATTGGAATTGTCACAAGTTGACACTAACAAGGGAGATGGCGGAATGTATATAATTTAACTTATGCAAGCTATACCAATTGATATCATGTTAACCTACAGCATTATATTTGATGGCCTATTACATTTACCATCTCAGCCTTGATTTTGTAGGAATTACATTTCTGTAACTTACATCAACACTGAACATTGTGGCCAAATTAAAGATTGATCGTACATTGTGTCTTCTAGGATGGGGAAGGAAAGGTATAACTTCTCATTTCTCAAGAATGAAGAGAAGTTATTTACAATGTCCTAATAAAGCTTCCCTTGTTTAGCTTGTAATTATTTTTAGAGTATCTGTAAAATTATCATATCAATGATTGTATGCATGAAGCATTGCTAGAATGGCATTGTCAAATTATACAAAAGATTAATTACAAAGCATGAAAGTGACAATTACGGAAACTAAAGCTGAGAACTGCTGCAGAGTTGCACCTTCTGGAATTATGTCACAAAAATGATTAAGTGGGAATGTTCTCAGTTAAAAAATGTAAGTGCTGTCCCCGTGGCAAAAGAAGATTATTTTTCACTTAATGGAGTTCCATATCAGTAACTGACTATTATACATTTTTTCTACATTAAATATCGGCATTTTATAATAAGAAAAATATTCAAGTCATGTTGAAAGTGAATTATTGATTGAATGGAAAAATATGTTTTATATGCAAAGAATGCAATTTATGAATGGAACTCCTTCGATTTGTTCCTCAGAAGTATCCAAACCAGCTGTTTTGAATGCAACTGGAAATAATTCATGCTAGAGTGATCTACTGAAATGGATGTCACTGAAAGGCGTTGTCATTGTATATGGTCTCAAAATGCTATGCATTACTCAAACTCATTGTCGGTAGACAGCATTTCTGGGATAACAAAATAAATAGATACCCTTTTCCTTTTCAACATTATTTTCTCATTCTACCTTGTATTGGATGGGTATTTTAGGTGCAATCCATGGTAATAATAGTGGTCATTTTACAGTATTAGACTTTTTGTAATCTAAGTTCTGAACTTCTCACGGTTATGAATTACCTACATAGAAGGTTAAAGACCTTGTTTAGTAAGTACTGTTTATTCTTACATTGATTTTAAACTATATAACATGTATTTGAATTTTCCGAGAGGGTGTAACATCCCCTTCTTAAATAGAATTTAATAATAAAATTAAAATATATATATGAATGAATGATCAAAGGGCACGAAGTAAAGATTTCTGAATTTCAAGTTCAATATTAAAGGACATTTAGATATATTTATCTATAAGTACGTGTGGAATTGCTTCTTCAAATAATATATTCTCCAATAAATAATATATGCATTTTTTTATTAAGGAACAAACAGGTTTTGACGAGACCCAGAACCCTTCAACAAAGATCTATTACAATACGCTGGTTAAAGATATAACCATTTAAAAAAGAAGCCAAAAGATAACAAAAGACCAGCAACCACAAAGACGAGAGCAAAAAGGAAAACCTAGTTCAAGTTTTTAAGGGCCTCCGTGGCTTCAGCTTTCAGTTGTCATGTTGAGGGTTATTTTCTTCGATTCCCGTTTTTCTTGATTAGGAGATTTCTTCTTCAAATTGGCTTTAGTCCTCTTGGAGGGCCCAGAAGTATCCTCCTATTTCTTCGTTGGATCGGAGATAGTTGTATAGTAGGGACCATTCTGATTGAGTATTATGTTCGGGATTCGAACCATTGCGATCCCCTTATCTCTGCAGCTTCGTAACTCCCGGTCATCTCCCAACTTCCGAATGATGAATCCTCCTGCTCGAGTATTCATATCTTCTAGACATATTTGCTCCAGGGTTGATTTCAGCGGATATTTGAATAATCCTGCTTAAGGACATTCCGATTCCTCCTGCCAACTGGGATAAGTGTTTAGTCCTTGCATTCATATGGTGAACATGCTATGGTGCTTGCATTCATCCCCTTGTGAATAGTAGGGCTATGGATTCCACATCAAGTATAGTCCCTTCTTGATGGAGGTTTTCCAATTTTCCAACCATTGTGTTTATGCTTTTAGCTGAATTCTTCACAACTTTGTGACTATAAGCTACCAATGAGATAAGGTTATCATTAACTTTCTGGAACTTGTTTTCCAGTTGTTTCAATCTACCAACATATTCTTTCTTTAATTTCTCTTCCAAATTTGAAATTCTACTATCACAATCTTTCTTAAGGTCATTCGTTGTGCTCACCGTCTTTTGCATAGATTCAACAATTGATTTGCTCTGCTCAATAGTCTACTGTTCAGCACCTTGGTTGTCTTATTTGCTAGTCACAACTTCAAGTTTAACATTAGTTTCCTTTACTTCATGGAAAACCTACTTAAACATTTTGAAATTATCCACAACAGAATCACGGGCAATGGCCAAGATATCATCAGGGTTTTCTCTATCCATGCTAAGATAAGGGGAATTAACATTGAGATCATTAGGAAATGGGGAACTATCATTCCTGTTTAAGGCAAGCTCTGACTTATCCAGAATAGTGTTATGGGAAGGCAAAGACTTAGAATTGGATATGGAAACAGGGGATGCTTTGCTCCTCTTAGCCCTTTGGCCTTACTTCAGGATAGTTTCCGACTCAAAGTTGGTATCCTCCATCTCAATATTCCACTCATCCTCATCAGAAGAGAAGCTAACACTCTTCATCCTCAGACTCATATGAAGGGTCGCAAACTCTAGAATATGGAGAGGGAAGAGTTTTGATATGCTCATGAATAAAAAACATTAGGCCCTTGTGAAGAACAAAGTTTTTCTTGTTCTTCCTATGATTTTTGATGCTAACATTGATAGAGGCAAGCAAAAAGAAAGGAAATGAGATCTGTACCTTATGCCTAAAGTGATTCAACAAAACGAAATGGTGCCCAAAATCCCTAGTATAACTGCCATCTAGGGTTATATACTTCATAAGAACAAAAATCATAGAACACCAAATAGTTTTAATTTTACCCGTATCATAGCTACTTTTGTCCACTTTTGCCAACCTCTTCCTTGTCTTTTTTGGGAAATATTTTGACTGTTCCATCGACATTTTCCTATCTTTGTAAAACTTTGCTCCGTCCATGGATAGACCGATGACCTCTACGATCAATTTTTTATCAATCTCAATATTCCTACCACCCATTTGAATGTTCCCATCTTTTAGACCCTTAGCAAATTTTTTAGTAATACTAGCATTTGCTCCATGCAACCTCTCAATGAAAGGGGTAAGACTGCCTTGATCTAGAATTCACCATACGGTTTTGTTCTTTTTGACCTCTTCACAGTTCAAAGGTTCAACCCTTCTCTCGTCTCCCATGGTTGTAGCTATGGCGGAAATATGCAGAGATAAAAAACCCTAGAGGAAACTAAGAACCACCCAAAAATCATGCGAGGCTTTGAAAAAAAAGCAATAAATCAACACTCTGTTTAATATTGGCCCAAACCATCATATCAAAAAATGACATCATCAATCTTAAAAAAGGGTTGGTTTGTCTAGCTTGGGACAAGTCATGTGACAACAAGGCCTTGACATCAGCCGAAATGTGATCACCAAGGCTCCAAACCTTTTCATCATTATTCCTAACACCCATGTTGGCAAAATGATCAACAAGACCATTTGCTTCACGATAGGCATGGAAAATTTTAACTTTTTGAAATGACCTTATTATTTCCATAGATTTCTCAATGCAAATTTTAATAGTCCATGAGGGTTTTTGTTGGCCTTTTAAGCATTGAATAATATTACTAAAATCACTTTCAAGCCACACCAAATTGGCATTAATGATCTTAGCTAGCTTCAGCCCATGGTAGGACTCAACAACTTCAACAAGGTGGTTAGTCTGACATCCCAAGGGGAGTGCCAATACTGAAATAAGCCTACCATTTTCATCTCTAATCACTCCCCCACACCAACCGGCCTTGAATTTCCTTTAGCCACCCCATCAAAGTTAACTTTCACCCACCTAGCCAGAGGAAGGATCCAATGAGCATTATCCCTAGGAGATTTAGCTGGTTTGAGATCAATAGACATATCCACATTAATATTTCATATAGAGGCAACCCAAGAATCTTAGGAGGAGACACCAGAATTGTCCTTAACCTTATAATTGGTTCTGGCATAGTGAAAGTTTTCTGTAATGGCCCTACGGATTTTGTTAAAAACAACTTCCGGAGGAGATGCTGTATTCCTAAAGACTTTGTTGTTACATTCTTTCTATAAAACCCATACCAAATGGGGAAAGGTCAAGGACCGCAACAATTGCAAAGCTTGATTAGAAGTCGAAGCTCTCCATTGAGCAAGAAGATCCACTAAAGATGAGGGAGTGGTCCATATCAAATTTCAGGTCTAAAGTAAGGATCCTCAAACCTCATAAGCATAAGCACAATGCAAAAACAAATGAAAAATTAGACTCAGCCTCCATCATGCACAAAAAACATCTATTAGTTAAGCAAAAACCCCTTTTGCACAACTTGTCAATGGTCAATTTTTTTTTTTGCAACATGATCCAGAAAAAGATATTGGTCTTCGGGATGAGATACTTATACCATACACCAACCCAAGGGAGAGGGCGGGGGGGGGGGAAGGGGGGGGGTCGGGGCGGAGGGAAGGGTCTCAAACTAGAGAGCCAAGGCCGAAGCAACCGAGAATTCCCTCAAAGAAGAATATTTCTATACCAGCTGATCCTCCTTGAACAAGTTCGACAGATATGAATTCAAAGAAATTTGAAGAGGTTGCAACTTAGAGCTAATTTCTAAAAGACTAACCCATTTGTCTTCAACAAAGCAGTCAACAACCCAAATTCCAAATCTAGCTTTGCAAGCCACCATGTACTTACTAAATGTTGAATAATTGCAGAGCAGTCTGTGGCCAATCTAACTATCCTCCCAAAATTTGATTCCTCTTCTAGACCCCAATTTCCAGCCAACTCCAGAGCCAACAATGTTCTTAGCTCAGACAACATAATTCCATAGAGTTGATCCTAAAGGAATTCCATGAGATTCAAGTAATCCCTATATTGAGTCAATATGATGGAGATACTTGCTTTTCCAAACGACATTCCATTCACCTTTCGAGTTGAAGATTCTCCAAATTTGTTTAGCAAGGAGGGCGTTATTAAAATCCAAATATTCCTCAGATCAAGACCACCCCATTTTTTTGGTTTGCAAATAGATTCCCAAGCGACAAGAGACAGTCTCTTTTTTTCTTCCACTCCAGACCAAAGAAACTTCTTCTGGATTCTTTCAATAGTATCAACAAATTTAGTCAGAATTTTGAATAGGCTTAGAGCATAAACCGGGAAATTTTGTAGTGTAGCCTTTAAAAGTTGAACTTTGCCAAACTGGCTAAAAAAGAGCCCCCTTCCATCCTACCAAGTTTTTATGAAAATTATCAATCAAAGACATCCAAAAGGAATCAAGCACTTTGGAGTAAAGCGCAGTCCCAAGTAAACAATAGGTAAATTGCCAATGGAACACCCTAGGATATTAGAAATCTTCTTTTGCCTTGACTCAGTGGTATTAATAAAGTATAGTGAACTTTTAGACTAATTTATACATTGGCTAGAAACACTTACATAATCCACCAATATTCTTTTTAGAGAATGAGCTTCCCCAAATGAAGCGTCCCCCATAACAAGTATCGTCCACAAATTGTTGATGAGAACAAATAAGGACATATGAAGGTCTTAGGCCTTTCAACCCTCCAGATTGAATCATTTTGAGCATGTATCTCCCAAAAGTTTCTGCCAAAATGGTGAAAAGGTTGGAGATAAGGGATCTCCTTGACGAAGGCCTCTGGAAAACTCAAAACAATTTGAGGGGGAACCATTAATAATCACATCCGATCTGGAAGTAGAAATGAGTTGCCAAACCAAATCAAGAAATTTACTGTTGAAACCAAAAGCAACCAGGACCTTAACAAGAAAGTTCCAATCCACTCGATCATAGGTTTTGGATAAATCAAGTTTAAGCATGAATCCTTGATGGTTGGAGCTCTCAAGAGAATGAATATTCTCATGAACTGTAATGATGGATTCTAGAATTTGACGTCCTGGAACGAAACCATTTTGCTGATCAGCAATGAAACAAGGAAACACATTTAACAATCTAGTAGTTAACACCTTCGAGAAAATTTTATAAATGGAGTTGCACAAGCTTATAGGGTGGAAGCCTCAAAAGCATTCGCTCCTAGGAATTTAGGAATCAACACAATGAAGGTCGAATTCAACTCCTCGAGAATCTTTCTAGAGCCAAAAAATTCCTTAACTGCATTACCCACGTCCTTCGCCACAATCTTCCAAAATGTCTGAAAGAAAAACATTGGAAAACCATTAGGTCCCAAAGCTTTATTTCCTTCAAATGAGAATACAACCTTCTTGATTTCTTGAAGAGATGGGATAGACACAAGACATTTGTTGCATTCTTCATCTGCCTATCTTGAAATAGCCTCAATAAATTCCTTCTACTTGTCTTCGTCCAAAGAACCATATGCCGATAAAAGATTAGAGAAAAAACGAACTCTTTCCTCTTCCTTGTCAAAAAATTTCCCATTTCTCTAAATCTGTGAAATGTGGTTAGTAGCTCCGTGTTTGAGAGTTGACATATGGAAGAATCAAGTATTCTTATCCCCATAAGCCAACCATATAGATCTAGATCTCTGTTTCTAGAAATCCTCTTCCTTGGATATAATATCATGGTATTGAGTAAGAATCTCATTTTCCTTGGCGAAGTAATCCCCAACATATCCTTCCCTTTGGATTTTATCTTGAATGTCTTTTCGTTCTAATTGAATACTGGCCTTGGATTGAAAAATATTACCAAAAATTTATTTGTTCCATTCTTTGATATTAGTTTTGCCCATTCCAAGTTTTTTAGCTAGATGGAACATGGTTGTGCTATTAACTTTAATACTCCACCATTCCAAAATTTTGGCAAAAATATGTGGATGCTGAGTCCACATTTTTTTAAATGAAAAGAAGGATTCTTCTTACCTGAAATAGTCTCTGCTTGAAAGCAAAGAGGGTAATGATCAAATCCAACTCTAGATGGAGCATTCAAGGAACAAACACAGGGAAAAAAACATCCATTGGAAATAAGGGCTCAATCAAGTTTCACCTAAATAAGGTCATTACCAACACGTCTATCGGTCCAGGTGAAAGAGGCCCCTCTTAGATCTTGGTCATGGAGACATTGGCTATAATAAAGTCCAAAAGATGCCGCTTGCTATCAACTTGAATCTAAGACCTACCAAATTTCTCCATATCCTGAAGAGGAGTATTAAAATCCCCTATAACAATCCAATTATCATCTTGAAACTGAGACATGAAGTTAGCTAGATTCATCCAAAATTTCCTCCTAGCAGTTTTATTATTGGGCGCATAGATATTGGACATGATCCAAGTAAAGTCATCCCTAATATGTTTGAATCTTATGGCAATGTGATTGGCATCTTCCCATATGCTAATACCAGAGACAAAGTTATCATTCTGAAAAAATAGCGTAGCCCCCCGAGGCTCCATCCGAATTGTTACAATGAATTCTACAATTCTTAAAGAATTTTATTTTCAGAACTCGATCCCTTTGCATCTTAGTTTCTTGAATAACCATAATATCAAGTCTATGATCCCTTATGAAATTAGACAAAATATTTTACTTATGTGCGCTATTTAGCCCCCTTATATTCCAAGACATAATATTCATTAATTAGGAGGGGTGTTACTTAAGCAGATCTCAATGATAGTTCTTTGAATCCCATCAGCTATACTATGAAGACTGTCCTGCTCCCTATGCCATTTTGAAGATTTGTGCCCAGAGCTTTTTCTATTCCCACAATCTGCCCTTGATCTATTTCTAGTGGAGACTCTAGAGGTTGCTGCCTTTTTGTTCCTCTTTTTCCTTTCCACCTGGGTAAATGGTGGATCATTCTCTGCCTCTAACTCCTATTGGCATTTATTCTCTTTGCCAAGATCCTTCAACCTTCCTGTTCCCATTTTCTTAGATGAACTCATTCTCTCTCTTTGAGTTGGGGATTGCTCGTTTCAATCAACTAAAATTGTTGATTCAACATTCAACATGTTCATCCTTTGGTCACCAAAAGTAGATGTCACAAAAGTGCACTCGCTTGATGAGCAATCCCGATCATCAACCTTGTGCAACATTGAATCAACCTCCAAGTGTGGGACTTACAAAATTGAGGTTGAGTCTCTGGAGAAGGCCGACTTCCCTTCCAATCTGAGTGCAAGTGTTGGACTGACCCAACACTAAAATGTGTATTCTACTGGTTTGACAGGGAAAAGGGAGAAAAAGGGGATGCTTGAAAGAAGGGAAATGAGGTTCACACCTAGATTAAATATGATCTTCCTGCCTGTAACTGCACAAGACATCAATGAAAATCAACCAAGAATATGCACAACTTCCTATCCTAGTTAGCTTCCCAAAGCATGAATGGAGGTTGGAAATCTTATGAAAATCAAAAGGAGTTGCACTTAGCTCACATATGAAGTTCTAAGAGGGATGATGTTAGAACATAATGTTATTAGGGATCACATCCTTATAATATTTATATAATGTTCTAATATAAGGTTATAAAATCTTATATATTATATGCTTTATAAGCATATCCCATTTCAAATAATTATAATCTAATAACTATTAGATTCTTAATTATTTATGAGAGGAATATATTGAAAAGGCATGACTAGTGAAGCCACCCTTCCTCCTATATTTAAGGAGGTTCTCTCTCATTTGGGAGTAATGAGAATTTGGAGCTTTATGGTGAGTTGTATCACTATGCATATGAGGTATTATTGGCCATGTGGAAGTATTAAAGGAGTGTCCCCAGGTTCAAGTCTATTTTATGATAGACTATATTTGTAAGTGTTTTAATAAAAAATTGCTCTATGGGTTTTTTTTTACCCGAAAGGGTTTTCCCCAAGTATATCTTGTGTAATGTGTACATTTATGCATGTATGATTCTCATTTCATTTATTTTATGATCTTGTTTATAATGATTAGTATCCTAAGATCCTAATTTCTAACATGGTATCAGAGGAGGTTAGGCTAGTACTAATCATTTTTACAGGTTATACTAGAAGACAAAAAAAATTGATGGAAAAATCATTTATGCTAAATCAACACACGTGCAAGGCCATTTGTGCTATATATTTAGTGTGCCTTCTCTATTGATTTAAAATCAATTTATCAAGGTCAAGTAAGGAAATTCTAACTATTCCTTTTTATAAGTGCGATATTTTCAACAATATTTCAATTTTTTAGCATTGGATTGTGAAGGTCAAATATTTGATTATTAAGTGAAGTGTAACATATATATTTTTAATAACATCAAATGTCATAATCTTATTAACTCAAAATTAGTCCATTATAAGAGAAGTACATAGTCACAAAACCCTTTTTTAGTGCCAATCGTATAGAAAGTTGTGCTTTAGTTACTAGATCAAGTCCTTTAGAAAGTTGGATGTTGTTTATCTTTAGAGAGATATGTGAGATTACCAATTATAAAAAAAAAAATAGCTTGATATAAGGCTTAGGAACTTGAGGTGTTTAGCCTTAAAATTGAATTCATGAAGTCTTATTAAATTTAATGTCTTTATAAAAGTCAAAAACTTATTTTTCAACTTATCAAAGGAAAATAAAATTCATAGCTCTTGAACATGACATTTCAATCAAAACACCATTTTACTTGTAATTTGATCATAATTGATAAAAGATAATGACATTTTCTTTTATGAAATAATATGAAAAATGCATTGCAACATTCAATCATCATTTTAACTTATTCATATATTTAAGTTTGTTAAGTATAAACTTAATCAAACCATTATTTTAAATAGGAGTTGTTAAATGAAATCTTCAAAGAAATTGAATAACTTATTGAAGCTTTCATCTATGTCGAATTTCTTATCTTCATGTAATTCTTCATAGAAGTTTGTGTCCTTATATTACTCAAGGAAATAGCAGTTATCCTTATAAAAGTAAAAAAGGGCATTCTTTGCAACCGATTGAAGGTAAATGAGTCACAACCTTTACTAATTCATTTATGAATCCTTGCTTATGCTATGAACCTTGTCAGTATCTAAACAAATTCATCTACTATTCCATTCATCATTCATGATGCGCGTGAATTTTTTTTGAAAATTTTCTCCTTTAAACGAAAAATTAAATTTGTGTATACCATTTACTTTATTTGATTTGAAACTTTCAATAGGACCCTTCAAAGAAAGGGCCACAAACTTAAAATGACATTGAACGTTATGGTGATACTGTAAAGAGCAGAAACTCTGATAAAGCATGACTGGCACAACGTACATGAGTGACAGGCAAGGATTTACAAAAATCCTTTCTTAGGCTATGAAGCCTGTCAGTGTCTAAACAAATTCATCTACTATTGCATTCATCATTCATGACGTGAGTGAATCATTTGATATATTCTCAATGCATCTCGTGACTGAAATGAATTTTGCATTCTATGTACGCATTTGATTTCAGAATAAGTTAAAGCACATTAATGCCCGAGTACCCTTGTAAATTTAGACATTCTCAGCCTTCTCTCCTTGCCCATTCCCGGCTGCTTCGTCATTCATGAGTGACTTTTATTTCCACAATCCTTGGATTATGTAGTGGGGGGTGGTGACAGGGCTCCATCTCTTACAACTAGTAGGGTTACTGCTTTTTATGGGATGTTTTTCCAGGGGGGATACTGTCGGACTTACAATACTGTTACCTGCGCTCCTATAGCTTGTATGCCTACAGTTTGAATGTGTCACTTACATCTCCCCTCCTTTCTCTATTTGAAACATCTATTTCTATATAGTAAATATGAAATTCTTGCAATATGTGGGTAAAAAGGCACTTTAATCACATTGATTTTGCCCCATGAATCTAGAGAAAATTGCACTATTGATGACATTAAATAAAAATTTGTAACCACATTAAATAAAAAGATATCATTAAAGAAAACTTTCTCAAAATTTGTAACCACATTAAATAAAAAGATAATATGATATCTCATTAATTGTTAATTGACTATAAAATTAAACATGATAAGGGGTAAAATATTTACCTATATTTCACATTTTTTTTATAATATCATGTATTGAAAAAACCCTCTAATACTTCTTGAGTTTAATGGATCTTATTATAATGGGTGGCTATCGCCCTTATAAACTGTCTGGGGAGCAAACCTAGAAAGGATAGCTTACCCGTTGCCTAATTTTTTATGGATCATTACTATATGTAGTAGTATTTCTATTTTTTAATCAAGAAAACTAATTATTCATGCTTATTCTCATAAAAATATATGTTGATCTCCTTGCTACGAATTATTGGACTATATTTTACATTTATGAGGAATATTATATGATCTTTGGCAAATGACAAAAAAATAATATTATGTTCTTTCTTTGCACCAAAAATAAAGTTGATTACTATGTTACTAGCTATATTGTTTCTTCTATGGCGAGGTTATGCCTTCAAAACATATGGTGCAAGTGCTATTACATGGATGGTGCAATACTTTAATAAGAAGACTATCTTCTATGTGTCTTTGAATCAATGGGAAAAATATGAATGTAGCTCTTGAAGAATCAATATGGCCTTGAAGATTTATGGAAGAGTTCCATTTGGATACATATGAAAGTACCATATTACCTGAAGTTACTTTACTCCTTCTAGAGAATATCATTTCTAAAGATCAAAATGAACATTGAAGATCATGGGCACCTCACTCAAGTGAAAACATTTTATAATAAAGGCACCTTGAAGATCATGGGAACCTCACTCAAGTGAAATCATTCTATAATAAAGACACTTTGAAGATCATGGGCACATGCTATATATTGAAATTTTAGCCATTACTTTGAAATCCTCTATGCAGTGACTGGTTTTAGGTGATGCCATTAAGGGGGAGTGTACATGACACCACCCAGTGGCTAAATCCTAGATGTAAGACCTAATAGGCATAAGACCTTTAGGAATTATATACTCCAAATTCAAATAATGCTTGGCCTTAGGTGATGCCATTGAGGGGGAGTGTGCATTTCAATGACACCACCTAGTGGCTAAATCCTAGTTTTAAATCCTATGGGTAGGCATATATCCTAATAGGTATGAAATAAGACCTATATAGGCATTAGTAAGTCCTTTAAGCCTACAGATAGGCATATATAAGTCCTTCTTTGTTTTAAATATTGCAGGTAGGCATTAGTAAGTCCTATAGGCACATTTGTGCCTAAGTCCTACATGCATACTGTAAATTATTCTCCTTGTAAATCTTCCACTTGTGAAAGCATTGTATTAAGTCCTACGGGCACTATGTAATGAACCTGAGGAGAGGCTAATTTGAGGATACCGCGACTCCAATATAATTTTTTAAGACCTCATAGCATCATTTTTAAAACACCGAGATTATAAATTATGACAAGATGACTTTCATGTAGTTCGGAATGCATGATCTTCATGTTGGCATATATTTGTGTCCCTATTTATCACTATCAAAGAAGACCTACATTACTGGGGTACTTCGTTTTTTCTTTTATAAAAATTGACATGTGATCCCCTATTAACATTTAGGGGGAGTGTTAGAACATAATGTTATTAGGGATCACATCCTTATAATATTTATATAATGTTCCAATATAAGGTTATAAAATCTTATATATTATATGCTTTATAAGAGTATCCCATTTGAAATAATTATAATCTAATAACTATTAGATTATTAATTATTTATGAGGGGTATATATTGAAAAGGTGTGACTAGTGAAGCCACCCTTCCTCCTATATTTAAGGAGGTTCTCTCTCATTTAGGAGTAGTGAGAATTTGGAGCTTTATGGTGAGTTGTATCACTATGCATATGAGGTATTATTGGCCATGTGGAAGTATTGGAGGAGTGTCCCTAGGTTCGAGTCTATTTTATGATAGACTATATTTGTAAGTGTTTTAATAAAATGATGCTTTATGGGGTTTTTTTTACCTGAAAGAGTTTTCCCCATGTATATCTTGTGTAATGTGTACATTTATGCTGCATGATTCTCATTTCATTTACTTTATGATCTTGTTTATAATGATTAGTATCCTAAGATCCTAATTTCTAACAGATGAACCCAGTCACACATACTCAGATAAGAAGACAAGAATGCATCTCAATAAAGGTAAAAAATATTACACAGATTATCAAGACTGAAAGTAGGCAAGATAGTTAACTTTATTAATGCAAAAGAAAGACAACATTTAATGTTGTAGAGAAAATAAGAATTCTGCAAGAGAAAAGAAAGAAGATCCTCCAAAAGGGTTACAAAATTGTATTTAAAACTCAGGCATAACTAAGACTGGTCTTTAGTTAAGAAACCCTAACCCACCTAGGGTTAGGTTACAAAAAATTAGAGGGAGAGAGATCAAATCAAGAGGACCAATCTGATTGTGCACTGGGAACACCTCTGAGAACATCCTCTGTAGCAAGAAGAGCCAGAAAATACTTGCAAGGAAGCTATCTTTGCGATAGATGCATCATGGCGACACGACAGAGACAAAAAACTCTCCAAACTGCATTAAAGAGGTACGGAGCGATGTTTGAGATCTGCCTCAAGGTCACTTCTAGAGTAAATGGTGAAAAATCTGGTAGCTGGAAGCAAAAAGGATTCGATATCGAGCGTCGATTGAGCACAAAAAATGTCTTGACTATTGGGTTGACAACCACCCCTACACAGAGCTTTAAAATTCTAATGGCCACCATGAGTTTGAATACCATTCGTTGATCAAGAGATCTCGAGCGTAGATGGGCGTACGAGATCTCACCATGTGAGCACTCAAAAAACCCAACTGGAGATTAAAACATCACCGTCGATTCCCCACCTCATGAAAATCCAATAGTTGAGGATGCACCACGCATCGGGCTAGACCCACTAGGTTAGAGTTCGACAAGACATGGCCTTTCAGCAAGACAAAATAACCCCTCCAACGATAGGAAAAGCTTGGCCATAAAGGCCCCTTCGTCTGAGAGTTGGGCCCACTAGCCCCATAAAATTGACAGGATCCGATGTCGCATCTGAGTTGTCATTTGACGTGTCGGGCCGAGTCCACATTCATCACCATTGTTTCCTCACAAGCTCCCTGGGGACCCTAAAAATTCACCGCAGGATGGTGGGAAGCACATTTATCTTTTTTTTTTGTATACACTACAAGGCCCTTTGAACTGTCACTTTTGCCTCATGGGGTGGCATGAACACTACCCATGCCCTTGTTTTATTACCCCGCAGGGCATCATTGCATCCACAAAAATTCTCGCGGGATAGCGAGGGACAACCTCCTCTTCGTTTCTCTTATCCAACGAGGTCCCCTTTGACACCTTGAAGTTGCCTGCGGGATGGCAGGGAAACCGTTCATTTACTTCGTTTTACCCCACAAGGTTGCCATGACTGCTTGGAAAGGCATGTGGGATGACAGGATGACTATCCGCCCTTAGCTTGTTTACCCTACAAGGTCCTTCGTGTGCCCTATCCTTCCTCGTGGGGTAGCGGGGAAGAGACCTCGTCTTCGTTGCTCTTATCCTGTGCACAACTTCACCTTTCTGTTTTGCCTATCCCGGGAGAATGATATCATAGGATAGGATCACCATCCTGCTATCTCGTGGCACCATTTGCTGGTCTTAGAAAAAACTTGCAGGGTAGCGGGGCCCAAAGCTTGAGAGGAAACCGCCCACAACCGATAATAGGAAATAAAGGGAAATCGGTCCACCAACGACAGGGAACCCTCTAGCCGATGGAAATTAAGTGAGTTGACTGGTTGGCCCGGTCAACTCAAAAATAGAATTGGGGCCTGAAAAGAAAAGGCTCCTTTGGATGTTGCCAACAAGGAATGCGCATAACACGAAGGTTATGCAGGTGCGCATAACACAAAGGTTATGCAGAAAATCTTTAGATTTCTTAGATTAGGTCTGCAACTTAGTTGACAGAAAAAGGTCAACATTTTGGTGACTCAGAGGGGGCCCTAAGCCTGCTTAGGGCAAGACCAGATGTCCTTGTGTATCCATTGGGCACAAAGTCACAAAAATAAAACAAAAAAGGGAACCCTCCCCGCATCTGCAAAAGATCAAAACTTGGCCAATCTAAAGGGACTGACCTATGTATGAGCACTTATGGAAAGCACAAGAACATAAATTATAGATATTCACAATATTTACAAAAGGATCTACAAAGTCATCCTAGGCACATGCTTTGAGGTGTATGCCATTGACTTGAATAGGGAGGTCTTCACCATTTAGCCTGGCTAGATTGAAAGAATTTGTCTCCTTGTAGCCTGTAATCACATAGAGACCACTCCATATTGCATCAAGTTTTGAGTCTCCCTGCTTTTGCTTTGTCAAAATCCTATTTTAGGACAAAATCTCCAACTTGGAAGGTCCTCAAAATGGATTTCTTGTCAAAGTACCTTTTAATTTGTGCTTGATGGACATTTAGGGTCTGCATAGCCCTATCTCTAACCTCTTCAAGCTTTGTAAGCTCTGCATACCTTATTGATAAGGCATCATTTTCCAAGAGCTCCAACTGATGTGCTAGGTATAGAGGTGGCAACTCAAGAGATAAGGAAAGCCTTGCTTCCCTTCCATATGCTATCATCAAAGGTGAGTTGCCTAAAGCTCTTTTGGGAGTGATTCTATTAGCCCATAGGGGTGTTCCCAACTTGAGGTGCCATGACCTTTGATTGTCTTCAAGAGTCCTCTTGATAATTCTAATGAGATTTTTGTTGGAGGACTCAGCTAAGCCATTTTCTTGGGGATAATAATTTGATGATGTTTTCATATACACATCATGTTGGACTACCCATAGACTGATCTGAGATCCCACAAAGGCCTTTGCATTATCTGATATAATTGTGGAAGGGGCTCCAAATCTGGTTGCAATCCCCTCAAGGAATTGAACCACTGAATTCTCAGTTGCATCCTTCAAAGTAACTACCCCTGTCCACCTTGTAAAATAGTCTATGGCGGCCAAAATCCACTTGTGACCTGCACTTGACATTGGATTGACAGGGCCAATGAAATCAAGCCCCCATTGTGAAAAAGGCTGATCAGGGTAGAGCTGCTAACCTTTGTTTGCCTACAAAGAGTGCATACTCCTTGCACCTCTTGACCCACTTGTGAGCATCACCAAATAGGGAAGGCCAATAATAGCTTTCTCTTATGATTTTCATGGTTGTGGTCCTTGCTGAGAAGTGACCACCTGAGGGTCCATTATGAAACTCTTCTAGCAGCTTATTGGTCTGATCTCCTTGAATGCACCTTAGAAGAACACCATTTAGGTCCCTCTTGAATAGAACCACATCCACCAAATAATAGGGGATGGACTGCAACCTGAGATGTCTCCTCTTGGTTCTATCAAAGTGAGGAGGATAGCTTCCATTCCTTAGGAAGGCAATCATATTATGAAACCAATCATCTTGCACATTTTCTTGGTTTTCAACCTATTCTTCTTCTTGCAACAAGAGGGAGACCTCTGAATCTTTTCCAAAAGATGAATTGAACTACTCATAGATTCCTCTTCCCCTTACTAACTTGGTAATCTTTATGTCAAGGTCATACTCCATGACTTTAATGATCCATCCATCTCTCTTCTCACTTATGTCCTTGTTGAGAAGGAAATCTTTAACGCTGGCATGTGGGGCTAGGAGTTGAATCCTATTGTTTGAGAGCATGTGTCTGAACTTTTTAAATTCTCTTACCATCATGACAACTTTCTTTCTTGCATATAATCTTTTAAGCCTTCATTGAAAAAAGCTATGGGTTGCTCCAATCCTTCCTGATTTAACTGTGTTAGGACAACATATATACTTGCATCTCCTCCTAATGTATAAAGGATGAAATCCTTCTCATAGTTTGGATTTACTAGGGTAGGAGCTTGAGAAATTGACTATTTGATCTAATCAAAGCCCTCCTTCCCTTGGTCCATTTGAAGGACAAATCCTTCTTTAGCATGGTTGTGAGAAGCTTCACCACAACTGCAAGGTTTGGGATAAACCTTCTAACAAAGATGATTCTTCCAAGGAAGCTCTAAAGTCTTTTCTTGTGATGTGGAAGTGGTAGAGACAAAATGGCTTCCACTCTCTCTGGGTCTATGGCCATACCATCTTTGGATACAATGTGTCCTAGTACTTTTCCTTGATCAGTGGAAAATACACACTTGTTGGGGTTCAAAGACACCATATTCTTTGCACTTTTTGAATGCTTGCTCAAGGTGAGAAAAATGGTCTACTGCATACTTGGAGTACACAGTAATATCTTCAAGATATACAAGTACAAATTTTGCTAATGCTCCCTTAAAGGCCATATCCATGGCTCTTTGAAAAGTGGCACCTGCATTTGTTAGTCCAAATGGCATTTTACAATAGGCATAAGTGCCCCACTTAGTAGTAAATGCAGTGGACTAGGATCTTATTATACCCCGAGTATCCATTTAAGAATGAAAATCTTTCTGAGCCACTAACTTTGGCTAAAATTTGTTCCATGGAAGGAAGGGGATAATGGTCTTTGAGGGAGGCTTTATTGAGGTCCCTAAAGTCTACACACAATCTGATTTCCCCATTTTTGTTCCTAATTGGAATGAGATTAGCTACCCAAGAAGAATACTTGATTGAAAAAATAATGCTAGATTCTATAAGGTTCGATATCTCCTTTCTCATCAAAGGCTCAGTTTTGGGGTTTATAGTTCTTTTCTTTTATCTAACTGGCTTAGCATTAGGATTAGGCTCTATGGTATGCTGAGCTAAACTAGGGTCAAACCCTTTTAGATCCTCATATGTAAAAGAAAAAATATCATTACACTCTTGACAAATATTGACAAAAGTATCTTGATCACGTTGGAAACATACCTTTCCCAAGTTGAGAGCTCGTCCATCAGATATGGGGACTGATTTGTAGTCTCCCTTCTTTGCGTCCAGGTTCATTGCTCTCCCTTTCATCTGATCATTAGTCTTGAAGATCCCCTCCAAGGTAATCAGTCCCTTATGCAACTTGTTTGAGCTTAGGTGCATAATTTGATCTCTATATTGGTCATGCAACATGCCTTGCTTTTGATATGAGAACTCTACCTCATATTGTAGGAAGCTCACAATTTGTTGATCAAAGTCAAAGACTTGCCAGTTCACTTGGTTATTAGGCACTACTGGTCTCAGTACAAGTATGATCTGCTGCTCTTTCTTTGTTGCAACATGGGATGAAATATCATGTTGGGCACCAATTGCTGCTAATCTATCGACATGTTTATTTTGATTTCTAGGGACACTAGAAATATTGAAGGCCTCAAAACCTTCAATTAGATCCCATGCTCTATGTTTGTAGGATTTGAGAAGGTTGTTCTTGGTGGTGCTCTGAGCTCTAACCTGATTTACAACCAACTCACTGTCTCCATGCACCTTTAAGGATTCGATCCCTCTCTTTTGTTCCATTTGGAGACCCAAAATCAGAGCTTCATACTCAATGACATTATTAGTGCAACCAAAATGAAGTCTAAAAGAAAAGTAGTATTTCTCCCCTCTTGGAGAAAAAAGAAGCACACCAACCCCTGCACCATTCTTGTTCTTTGAGCCATCAAAGAACATATCCCACAGTCCATTTATGTCATTGTCTTCTTATGAGAGATTGTGGATAGGGGCATCCTCCTCATGGATGCAATAGGTACCTAGGCCTGTGTCTTTGATCTCATCAATGGGATCAGACTGAAATGCATTTGCCCACTCATCCAGTAGGCAATCAGGAACTTCCTCCAATTGAGTTGCAGGATCTCTTACTAAAATTTCTTCTTTCTCTTCATGGAGGGTACAATTCATGTTGATAGGACTGGGAGTATAGGGCTCTATATGATCATTGGCAATAGGTTCAACCTTAATTGTTACTTTGATACCATATCTTGTCCTAAACATGTATGACCAATCAAAAGATAAGTAGCCACCTATCTTAGCAGTGAATTCCCTAGATAAACAAATGGAAAAATAAGCAGGGAGGTCAATCACTGAGGTTTCTTGCAACACACTACAACCCAGGCAGACATGCAAGGTCAAATTTAAATCTTTAATGACCCCAATAGTCTAAACTGATGTGCCATCAAGTTGTACCACCCCTCTTGTGATAGGCTCATATTTGATACCTAGGCAATCCGCTATTCCCTTAAGCATAACTGAACTACTAGCCCCGCTATCTATCAAACAATTATGAACAAGTTTATCTCCTATGATTAATGATAAATAAAAAGGGGGAGGCTTACTGAATTTATTTTGTTTTTTTGCTTCCAATAGATGCACCAAGCTTTTAGGAATGGAATAGCTGTTGCCTTGACTGGTATCCTTTGCAACATCCATCCCCTTTAGGGCTTCCAGAAGTTGGTCTCTTTGAGATGGGATAGCAAGAGCATCCCACATAGATACATTGAGGTTGGCCCTCTTCATCTATGCAACAATATTAAAGGGGATGGCAACCTTAGTAGAGGTCTTGGTGGCAACAAGGTCCAGTTTTGATATGATAGGAGCCTTAGGTGGATCTCCTTGCATGAAATTTTGAGTCACATCCTAATCTTTATTCAGAGCAACCACCTTATTAGGGGTCTTTGACATTGGAGCCTTTATGGCAACATGTGGAGCTTGAGCTTCTGTGGTAGAAGAAGCACTAGGGTCTATGACCCTCTTTTTTGATCTTGTATTGTTGGCCACATTGTCCCCACTTGTCTGATTTATTCCATAGAAATCAGCCTCTTGCTAATTCACAAAATTTGTATCTCCCTGTGGATGACTAGAGCCATCGGCAAATTATTGCTGCCTTGATGTTGTTGGCTCATTTTGTGCCACTAAGGCCCGAGAGAACTCACCATTTTGACAAGCAACCTGATTGTGTGGCTGATTGCATGGAGTACACCAATCTTTTTCCTGAGTAAGATTGTTCTGAACTAGCACTAGTGCCTTTGAGGTACTTGCAGTTGAGGAATTCACTCTATTCAAGGGCCTAGCATTACGCCATTGGTTCTTCCCTTGAAAATTGGATCTCTATTGCTGATAATTTTGATTTTGCTGCTGGTAGGACTTATTGCTTTGAAATTGTTGCCTCTTCATGGTTACCAGCTCATTGCTAAGTCCCTACATTAGATTCTTAATCTCTTGCAAATCTGATGGTGGTGGAACAGGTGTCGGTGTAAATAGATGGCTTGTGGAAGCTATTGGAATAGGAGCCAAAACATGCTATTGGGTAGGAGCCTTTGGAAATAAGGGCATTAGAGGCCTAGGAGACAACTTTCTTGGCTGGATCAAGCAATTTTCTACCCTAATGGCAGTATCATATGCCCCTATAAGATTATTTCCTCCCATAGATTGAATCATAGCAATGATATCATTTTTAAAGGCTTAAGAAAATACAAAAACACATGGTTTGCTGAAGGCTTTACTAATGATGGGATTCTATTCCATGTCTTTTGAAACTTATAGTTATAATCACCCATGAATTCATGGGGTACTCTTTTGATTGTAGTTAGCTGCTCCATAAGTGACAAATGCTCACTTTTGTCCTCAAAATGTTTGCATAACTTTTCCCCTAGTTCGTCCCAATTATGGATCATACCAGGATTCAACCCTCTATACCATTGAATGGATTTCCCTTTTAAAGAAGAGGCAAGAAGCCTCACTGCCACATTGTCTTCTGTAACATAAAAAATGGTACAAATGATAGACACATCTTGAATGTGTTCCTCAGGGGTGACATAGGTTTCTCCTATGAAATATGGAATAGCCTACAAGGCTTCTACTAGAATATCATTCTTTTGGGCAAGAACTAAAGGGCCGCCACCATTAAAGGTGACAAATGTGTGTGCTCTTAGCATTGCCACAACGAATAAGGGTCTATTGATATGGATGGCAAGGCCTCTAGGATGTGCTAATCTTAGGAATGATGGAGTTGAAATAGACCTTAGGGGTGTAGATACTTCTATCTAGGTTCCCCTTGTAGGTGACAAGGAATGCCTACCTCTAGTTCTTCTAGAATTTGAATATGAAAGTTCAAAGTATTGGAAATTACCTCTAAAAGATGCTCTAGTTTGTATTCTTGGCATGTAAGTGGCAGCTAGTCCTCACCAAGAGTCTGAATTTTGTCCTCACAATCGCCAAGTGCTTGATTAACTGCCTCCAAAGCCTGGATTGCTAAGAGCAGCACTGAATCCTTAGAAAATATGTTGAAAGTGTGTCCCACCGGGCATGCCAAAAACTATTGTCACAAAATTTCACCTGCTTGATGAGCAATCCTGGTCATCAACCTTGTGCAACATTGAATCAACCTCCAAATGTGGGACTTGTAGAAGTGAGGTTGAGTCTCTGGAGATGGACGACTTCCTTTCCAATTCGAGTGCAAGTGTTGGACTAACCCAACACTGAAATGTCTATTCTACTGGTTTGACGGGGAAAAGGGAGAAAAAGGGGATGCTTGAAAGTAGGGAAATGAAGTTCGCACCTAGATTGAATACGATCTTCCTGCATGTAACTGCACAAGACATCAATGAAAATCAACCAAGAATATGCACAACTTCCTATCCTAGTTTGCTTCCCAAAGCATGAATGAAGGTTGGAAATCTTATGAAAATCAAAAGGAGTTGCACTTAGCTAACAAAAGAAGTTCTAAGAGGGATCAACACAGTCACACATATTTAGAAAAGAAGACAAGAATGCATCTCAATAAAGAGGTAAAAAATATTACACAGATTATCAAGACTAAAACTAGGCAAGATAGTTAACTTTATTAATGCAAAATCAAGACAACATTTATAGTTATAGAGAAAATAAGAATTCTGCAAGAGAAAAGAAAGGGTTACAAAATTGCCTTTAAAGCTCATGCATAACTCAGACTAGTTTTCAGTTAAGAAACCCTAACCCACCGAGGGTTAGGTTACAAAAAATCAGAGGGAGAGAGATCAAATCAGGAGGACCAATCTGATTGCACACTTGGAGCACCTATGAGAACATACTTTGTAACAAGAAGAGCCAAAAAATCCTTGCAAGGAAGCTATCTCTGCGACAGATGCATCATGGCGGCATGATAGAGACAAAAAAGTTTCCAAACTGCATTAAAGAGGCATGGGGTGGCATTTGAGATCTGCCTCAAGGTCACTTCTAGAGTAAATGGTGAAAAATCTAGCAGCTGTAAGCAAAAAGGATTCAATATCGAGAGCCGACTGAGCACAAAAAATGTTTCGACTACCGGGTCGACAACCATCCTTGCGTAGAGCTTTAAAATTCTAATGGCCACTGTGAGTTTTAATACTTGCCGTTGATCAAGAGATCTCGCGCACAGATGGACGCGTGAGATCTCAGCATGTGGGCGCTCAAAAAACCCAACTAGAGATTAAAACATCGCTGTTGATTGCCCACCTCATGAGAATCCAACGGTCGAGGATGTGCCACGCATCGGGATGGACCCACTAGGTCAGAGTTCGAGAAGACATGGCCTTTCGGCAAGACAAAATAACCCCTCCAACAATAGGAAAAGCTTGGTAAAAAAGGCCCCTACGTCTAAGAGTTGGACCCACTAGCCCCACAAAATTGACAAGATCCAACGTGGCATCCGAGTTGTCATCTGACATGGTGATCCAGGTCCACATCTGTTGCCATTGTTTCCCTGCAAGCTCCCCAGGGACCCTCAAAATTCAGCGCGGGATGGCGGGCAGCACCTTTGTCTTTATTTTTGTTTACGTCGCAAGGCCCTTTGAACTGTCACTTTTACCTTGCAAGGTGGCGGGAACACTGCCTGCATCCTTGTTTTCTTACCCTACAGGGCATCACTGCATCCACAAAAATCCTCGTGGGATAGCGGGGGACAAGCTCCTCTTCGTTGCTCTTATCCTGCAAGGCCTTCTTTGGCACTTTGAAGTTGCCTACAGGATGGCAGGGAAACCATCTGTTTACCTCATTTTACTCCTCAAGGTCGCCGTGACTGCTTGGAAAGGCATGTAGGATGGCGGAATGACTATCCACCCTTAGTTTGTTTACCTCGTAGGGTCCTTCGTGTTCCCTATCCTTCCTCGTGGGGTAGCGGGGAAGAGACCTCCTCTTCTTTGCTCTTATCCCACACACAACTTTACCTTTCTGTTTTACCTGTGCGAAGAGAATGATATCATAGGCTAGGATTGCCATCCCGCTATTTCGTGGCACCATTTGTTGGCCTTGGAAAAAACTTGTTGGGTAGCGGGGCCTGAAGCTTGAGAGGAAACAGCCCACGACCGGTAAGAGGAAATAAAGGGAAAGGGTGAACTCACAATACTGGTTCCCACTTTTTGACCAACTTTGACACTTAGATGAACATTTTGCAAAAAACCTTCACTTTCCGACACCTATAACTTTTAAATCGTTAAGAATTTGAAGATGATGTAAACTAGTGATTTGTAACATCCTTTTTGTAGATTCTAAATATATTTTTTTCAATTTTTTTTGAATAAAATTCTATTGATTTTTCCATCTCCCTCAAAAGTAGTTTTTTACAAGAAACAACATTTTTAAAGAGTGATGTGCATCCCGAAACGTATAAATTTTTTTCTATAAATGATAAAAACTTATCTCTTTTAAATTTTGGTTTGTAACATCAATACCCAGGGCATGCAGTTGGTTTGATAGTGATATGTTGAATATTTTTTATTTTATTAAGTTTTGAAGTCCGACTAATTATAATTTAGATATAGGTGTACGTTTGAACACATAACTTGCTCTATATATATCAAAATTAAGTTTTATTTTTTTTGTTAGAAATAAGACATCAATATCTAGGGCATAGATATTTTTTCAGAATTTTTTTGAATTAATTTGCTATTTTTCCCAATGCATTGAACAAAGAAGTTCATGTTCGGTGAAAAACCTACATTCATAAAAAATAAAATAAAAATATATTAATAAACTTAAATATATTAAAAATTATACTATTTGGAAAGCTTATAATAAGGACTAAATCCTCAAGAAAACAAAACTTCTAAATGAATTCGTTTGACCCCTCAAAAGCTAATGTAAAATTGGTTTTTTATCAGCATTTGATAGATGCAAAGGAGACTCCATTGCAAGTATGATTTAGAAGTAGAGAGGTTCTATACAAGAAATTTTGATCTAAGAGCCTTTGATCTAACTCTCTTCAATTAATTACTTCAAATGGGACCTCTTAAAGCTTAAATAATTATATTTTCCAAAAAATGTATGATTTCAGCAAAAATCAGGATGTACCAAAAAGTGGGAACCAGCTTTGTGAGTTCACCCGAAATCGTCCCACCAACAACAGGGAACCCTCCAATCAGTGGAAATTAAGTGAGTTGACTGGTTGGCCAGGTCAACTCAAAAATAGAATTGGGGCTCGAAAAGAAAAAGCTCCTCTTCATGCTGCCAACAAGGAATGCACATAACATGAAGGTTATGGAGGTGTACATAACACAAAGGTTATGCCAAAAAGCTTTTGATTTGTCATATTAGATTTGCAGCTTAGTTGACAAAAAAAGATCAACAATAGACATCACCAGTTAAGGGGAGAAAGATTCAGAATCAACATTTGGACCTACCTCTAAATCTTTGGAATTCGTGAGACCCTCTTTTTCCCTTGCATACAAACCATTCTCACCATCCTCACGTTTGTCATCCTCAAGCCGAGAATCTATTTCTCTATTTTCCCCTGATAAAGATTTCCCATTCAAGTTTCCCTTAGGGAGAGGAAAATCATCTGTATTATACCCTTCTGGAGCCCGGTCCCCCTCTTTGCAACCATGAGAGATATTCCCCACATGGTTATTTCCCCCATTAGAAGCTAGAGGGATTTCTCCCACAACAACAGTATTGTCTGATATACTTCTTGAAGCTGAACTAGGTGGCTTGGATATCATCTCCACCTCCTTAGGTTAAGCTTTCCAAAATTTCTTATTACCTTCACCATTCCTCTCAACTTTGTGTTGGATTCTAAAAGGACATTTTTTTAGCCCAATGGCCAAATTTTTTACAATGGAAACAAGCAAACGGTAAAGTCTCAAAGTCAACTATCTGCTCCCACATACCAAGTTTTGATACAATATCAATGGAAGTAGGCAGATGCTTAGATAGAAGGATTCCAACACAAATTCTAGCATAAACTAGCATTTTCCTTGCTGAAGTCATAGGATTGATGGACAGGAGCTCTCCAAAGGATCCAACAATACCCTTAAAGACATCCTCATTCCACTACTCCATTGGTAAACTAGGTAAGCGAACCCACACTGGTACAACTTCAAATGCAGAGTTAGAGAAATCCAACTTCAGAGACCATTTCTTTAAAGCCAAGGAGGCTTTGCCAATAACCCATGGTCCCCCACACAAAATGGATGACAAATCCTCCTCACAAGAGAACCCAAAGGATAAAAAGCCTTTGGGTAAAGCAGAGACCTCCACCTAACTTTTAAGAAGGCATTTTCTTCTAACAAAAGCTCTAACATTCTCAATGTTGGGTATAGGTCCCATAAATTTGCCAACCAACCCATCAAAGAAATACTATGATCAATCACTGAATTTGGAACTGAGATAGAAAACTTAGCAGACTTAGGATTTGAAATGTTCATTGGAGTAAGAGATGATTTTCTTGTAGGCTTTACCCAAAAAGCGAAGCTCACAATTGATGATTCAACCCAAGTCCCACCTCAAAACTAAGCTTACCAATTCAAATCCACTTGACTCATCACGTGCACATGGACCCCTAGGAATTTGAGCTGGATTATTCGCTTCCCCTTGACAGGAAACACCAGAACTTGAAATTCCACTGGGATCCACATGATTCCCTCTATCCCATCAGACTTACCTCTCACCTCAGATTTTGAATATTTTTGTCCTTCCTTCGATCCCAATCCATTCTCTGCAGCCTCTAGATTTGATCCAAAAATTCCCTCCCTATTGACAGTAGATTTTAAATCTCCCTTCTCACCGCTCTTCCTGCTCATCCTGCTGGCAGTATAAATAATATATATCATTCCATTATGTTTTCTCATGATTCATTTGAAGACATTATATCCTAGAATATTCACTGCAGTTTAATATTAATATAGTGGTATCAGTTGGTGCATTATCTCTCTATGTTGCCAGCCGTACACTTCTATAAAGGAACCCCATGTTTAGAGGGGACAAGTTCTGACAATCTAGATTTTCCTCTAAACTGACGTACATGTTCTAAAGACAACATATCACTATATCATGCCTTGCCTAGTTATTCACAACCATATTTGGGATCGTTAAGATAACTAAGGCATTTAAATTAAGAAAACATTGGCAGCAATTATTAGTACTTGCCGTTAGGCAATATTATTGTAATGAGTTTTTTGTTTTTCCACCTAACTAGTTATTAAAAAAGTTAATCTGAACCAATCATGAACAAGTTTTAACTTATAATTTTTTCAACTTTTTATTTACAAGAGCCTAGTTGTACAAATTTTAACATTATAAATTTCGAAAATTATTTTTCTATACACTTATTGGCTAAATACAATTTAGCTGTTATAGAGCAGATTTCTAGGAAATCCAAAATAAATGGATTTAATGACAACTTTCCAGAGGCAGATAGATTATGATAGAAAATGTGTCACTCTCCCTAAAAAGTCTCACGTGTTCGGGCCAAATTTAATGGACATTCTTTATTCACTTTAACAAACGACATTTCATTTAGCCCCTTTACTAAAATTTAATCGATATTATTACTTGATTCTTTTTCCTTAATTTTTTAATTTAATTTAACTTTATTTAGTCCTTGGCAATAAATGTCTTATGCCTGAAAGTTTAGCACAGGAAAATTCAGTGGTGATTTCCAAAAGTTTTTTAATTATATATTTTGGTGTCTGTTTTTTTTTTTAATTAAAGTTTGTGTTAACATGATGAGAGGTGTCACTAAATAGAACCAACGAACAATTAAAATGTGTATATATTTTATCATTAATTTTATTTAGTTATTTGTCACTTATAAAAAAATATATTATAAACAAAAATTTATAAAAAAGTATTTGGAATATAGATTGATTTTAATATTTAATAAGATTTTGTCAAAATTATTAATTGTTTATTGTTTATATATTAATAAAACTATTAATTGTTTGATTGAGTGATTTTTTTTAGATTGCTATTAATAACAATGCATTTTTAATTATTACAATATAATTTTTTTATTATATTATCTTTTATGATATACTATCTTATATTATTTTTATTGTAGATTCATGTTCTTGTTTTTCTTATTATAATAATTAAAAATGTTTAATTAAAATTTTTATGGTTAGAGTTAATAATAGGGTTCAATTAAGATTGGAGTTGGTGTTCCTCAGATTTAAAATAGGATTATAGGGTTAGGGTTTAATTAGTATTAAGGTTATGGTTAATATTATGATTAGAATTAATGTGGCTAAGATGTAATTACATATTTTCTTGATCAACAAAACCTTCACATATCGTAATAAAACTACAGTTATTAATGTGTTATTTACAAAATATTTTATAATTATACATTTATGACAACACAATTGTAGAAAGATAAATAATATAAAATAAATTAAATTAAATTAAACAATATATTAATTACAATTAATAAATTACTATTTCAACTACAAATTAACAAATTAACAAGACAAGTACTCGCCACTATATGACACTTGTTAAATATTTGTTAGGGATCATTGATTAAAGCCAACTACTCATATGAAATTGATCAAAGGTTGTGTCCATTATAAAGGATATCTCTTCCAAGAGATACTACCTCTCACGGAGGGGTATGTTAAGGTATTTAATTCATAAGGCAAGAATCAGAAGTTAAAAATAGAGAACAACGTGAATCAAAGGTTGAGAATAGTATCTCAGAAAATTGAATTACATCTTGGGAATAATATATATAATTGCAAATCGGTATGCTATCTTTCTACATCTGCGTATTGTTTGATTAATAATAAATGAATTTTACAATATAAATTAATATGTATATTTAAGTTAATAATCAAAATATATGAATACACAAATACATATAACATATACACATTAATGGTTGGTTAGGTTCCTGTGTTTGTTCCTTTTCATCTTTGGGTTGTGGTTCTCTTCCAACATCATCTTTCTTGATGTTGCTTTTTGTTAAGGGTCAGCGCCCTAGTTAACACTCTTCTTTTAATAAAAAACATACACACATTAATAATTTGATATAAAGTAAATCTAAGGAATTATGTATTTAATTTATATATTCTATCATAATAGAAATATCAAATGAATTAATATATTTGTGTATTTGTAACACTTGACATACAATTATGTTAGTGACCAAATCTTAATTCAACCACTATGTCCTATGAGTGGATAGGTTGGTGTGTGTAAGGAAAGGTGAGTAAACCCAATAACTAGTGATGGTAAACCAAAATGGGTAGGGATGTAGTCCTGGACCTTGAGGGAGCCTCCTTGTAGATGGTTTCAGCGCCCTATAACAGTAAATCCCCATCCTTCATTAGGATTAGGGAAGAAGCTAAGATAGGCCTAAATGAAATGAATGCCAATGTGATATGAATACTAATTTATCTAATATTATTTAGAATTATAAAATTGAATATGATAATGTATAGTAATGTATGTTATTCATTTGGAAAACGGCAGCCTCCTAGTAGGGAAGAAGCTAAGATAGGCCTTAATGAAATGAATGTCAATGTGATATGAATACTAGTTTATCTAATATTATTTAGAATTATAAAATTGAACATAATGATGTATAGTAATGCATGTTATTCATTTGGAAAATGGCAGCCTCCTAGTAGGGGACATTACTATCAGTTTCACCATTCAGATAGCGTGCTAAATCCTGTTCCATTTAGATGCATGCTATCCTTCCGAGTGTAATTCTTTGGTCAAGTTGGATTGAGCTGCCAACTTTGAGTTGATTTACTTTGTGGTAATCATCTCATAATCTAATTCTCACAGTGAAGTTTAAATCATATAGGGTTTCCATGGAGTTCTATTTTATATAGCTATTTAATATAGTCCACTCTATTAGGTAATTGGAAACCCTTTTTCAGTGTTGATAGTTTGATGATCATGGTAGAAACACAAAGAGAACTTCTGAAGCTGGTTTACATTGCATTTGGGATATTCGCAATGTGACACCCATAGACTACAGAGCAAAACAGTATTACTATTAGTTGAGTTTCATTCATGTAGTTTCCTTATGAAGTATGATGGCTTGCACGCATAGCAGATCTGTTACTGTTCACATAACGTGTGACTCAGATAGCCTCTTGGTTGCTTCACCAAATCTCACTATATAGTATTCAAGCACCCACACTACATGCATCAACTGATATCTTGGGAGTAAAATTGTCCTATACAAGGTGCTAGACCATACAAATACTTATTCCCTAAGATAAGAGGCCAACCATTTGATTGGTCAATTCCTGTTTGTAGCTATAACTTCAACCCAAATTAAGAATGACATTACAGTTCATTACCTTGATAGTTCTCCACATTACATCCAAACTTAGGCTTCTTCATCGACAGATTAATGACTGCCAGTCATTAGATTCAACTGAAACAGTCACCTTATGGATTTTTGTGTCTTTTTTATATACTAACTTATTAGTTAATGCAATTCTTAGTCATCTTATAGAGCTGATGTAGAGAATATACCATGATGCATTTTAGCTTAGCCACATCTGAATCTTTTGTTTGACATTTGATATGCTACTCCATTGGCCAGTGTAATTCACGACCATACGTTATAGTCTACCTTTTCTGTACCTAGGTACACACAGTGACACAAGGAAGTCACAGATTCTTGTCTATTATGCATTCGAGTTTGGCTGAAGCACTGGTGGGTAAGGTACACTAGTAATCTTTGTATCTTCAAGGTGAGAATATTCAAACCTATCGATAATTTATAATGGGCTCCACTGTACACTTATCATCCCAATGGGATTAGCCTCATTTATGGTTCCAACCAGCTACTACTAAGATGGTTACTACTTATCTAACATCTCATTGCTGTAATATAATTTGCAAGTGGTGATTATTTGCACCTCACATTGTAACAGCCTAGAGAGTGTAAGTTGGTCCACCAGCATAACTTCAGTTATTTAGTGACCAACCATATAATTTACTAGTCAGGGCTCATTGATACCCATTGCTACAACCTAGGGAGAGTTAGTTGGGCCACTAGCATTAACTTTAGTTACTTGGTGGTCCGTCGAGTTCTCACCTGCTGCTTGCTAACATCATATCCTGTTCAATCGGGGGAGCATTACTAGGAAAATATTCATGCCATATTCTAAGTCAGCGCATTCTAATGGTCATGCATGTGATATTCTTGGACTACATTTGATTTATCACTAATCATGGTTTTAGTTGAATTTTGGTAGAGAATGTGTTAGAAGATGTAGAAATGAGGGGAAAAAATTACTGGAGTCTGCTTGCTAAACTCATCTATTCTACACATCTAGAACTCTATGCTATCCATATCTAGGGTTAGTCTTGGAGGTCGGGCTAGTTTCCATGTTCTCATGCCAATAGTTTTGTATGAATTATTTATGTGGGCTTGGTTACTTTGTCAGTCCAACTGATGTCGTGATCCTATATCCCAATTGACATTGTGTTCCTCTTGATGATATGAATATGATGATGATAATTTAATTTCTTCTGTTTAGAATTCAAAATCCACCCTTCATCATGAATCGGGGATTTTTATGTAGTGGCTACCTTTGTAAGTTGCACTCTTTAGTGACATTTTCAATTAACTTTCTTCTTATTATGGAGTTTTTATTTCGTGTCTTAATTTTCTGATTTTTATAATTTGTTAAAATTCTTACGGTATCACCCCATTTTGGTTCTACCAGGATGGTAGGAAAGTGTCATTTGGTATTAGGATGTTATGGTTAGTGGGGCTTTGACATTGGTGTTTATCTGTGGCTTGACCCAATCTTGTCAATTGATTCTTGTCTCATTGAAATGTTAATGAGGTTTCAACCCTGGTTTACACATCATCAATGCTTTCATCTTAGCCTCCACTTCATTTGGCACCTTTTATTGTAATCATATGATTAAAGGAGAATGTGATTTACTGCCACATCAGTGATAATTTTAAAGATGAGATTACATGAATGGACATTCTTGGTGAACATAAGGACATTTATTAAAACATGAAATATGGCGCGATGAAATACAATAACAAAAAGTAAGGCAACTCCAATGATATACTGCATGTCACTGATTCACTTTGACAATCCCTATAGACCACTTTGGTTTAAATATGTTAAAATGCCCTTATCATCACTAGTATTGTACTTGTACAAAACATGTTTCTTTTGGAGTCCCCATGCCTCATAAAAACTTCAGAGGAAATATTCATCTTGGTGATGATTATACTAGGAAGGTAACAGGGAATGATAGGCAGTGTTTTCAAGTTATGGCAGTTCTAGATATTTTACTCTCTCTCTACCTCTTGTCATTCCTCCAATTAACCTTAGAACTCTTAGGGCCATTTTGGTCCATGTTGAAAACATATTTGGCCCACATAGTATTTGTCCCGTTGGCCTAGAAAACTTAGGGCCATCTATTTAGTTGACTCCTTTTAGGTCTTGTTGGATAATACCATTATTTTTGGTTGACCCTAAAATCATCCCCCTTAAGAGTTATGATTTTTAAATTTTGACAGTGTATCTATTTATGAGAAACCATACTAATTCCAAATGAGTTGAAAAATAGCTATACTATAAACTTGTGAATTTAATATTGTGGTTGCATTACTCATTTTCACTTATAATTAAAGAGGAAGCTCTATCATAAGGACAAGTAGTAGTTGGCCTAATCTTAAGGTAGGATACCCTAGTGACACAACAAGGATAAACCACCTAGTTACTTTATTGACTGGGAATCTGCCTCTTCTTTGCATCACCTTTCATCATTTTGTGTAGGATGTGGTTTGTTTCTTACCGTTAAAAGGAGGTCATTCCATCAAATGCCTCGTAGAAATGATTACTATTTTCAAATGTTATGTACATTTATGCACTAAACTTTGAAACATTGCATCTTAATACGACATGAAAATCTTCTCTACACATTTTATACTTCTCAAGGGATCTTTTCATTATGTTAGTATCTTAGATCCCTAGATTGACCCATTTGTTTTGTAGGGGTGCATGTCTTATTAAAGAAAGTCCTATTGTATACATTTTTTGGAACTTGAAATTACACTTCCCAATGAGTGGCTCAAAGAATTGTTTTAAATCATTCATTTTTTATCTCTTTATTTTAGATACATAAATCCTATTGATGTATTCATAATGCCATGGGAAAGATAAGTCATTAAACAATATTGTTAACATGTTTTTGATTAATTTAAGCAACAAACAAGGGTGTTGACCCTTTACAACCAAAAGCCCCAAAGGCAAAGAAATGAAGGGCAAAAATTGGCCACTTACAAAATTACGTAGGTCATTAACAAACCACTTAGACTATTACATACCACTTATAGAATAAAAACAATCCACATCAAGAGTGGGTGAGACTTTTTCCCACAACTTGGGGATTTTTTTGGGAAGAGGAGGAAGAAAGACCTTTCCTTCGTTGGCTAACAAGAGTCCAAGTAATGCTATTATCTAAACACCATTACAAGGGGGAGTATGAAGGGAAACCCCCACAATGATCCTATTAGCACATGAAGCAAAACATGGAAGAGGAGGATTCTACACCAAAGGTTAGAGTTAAACAATAGCAATTGGCAAGGTAGGAAGCATGCACTGGGCGAGAGGTTCTCTAACAAGGACCAAAGGGCACATAGAAGTCACATCTGAAGTAAGAGGCTCATCAACATCCTAGGAAGAGCCATCATCATCATGGGAGGAGTCATCAGAAGAAGAATTGAAAGCCTGGATAGTCAAATGATCACCATTAGCGCTCTTCCACCAAATAGCAACACCTTTAAAATGCGCGAGAGAACAATCTGTGGCCAAGTGACCAATTGAGAAGCATTGATGACATCGAAAGGGAGGCCCTCATAATCTAGCAACTAAGTCGATGGCCTATCCCCAACCATGAGAACCACATACCCATGAAGAGGCATGGAGATGTATATATTGATCAAAATGCATATGAATGTAGAATGACCCATGAAGGCAGTGGTATCATCAACCTTCAAAAAGTAGCCAATAGAGTTGACAATGGCCTCATAACTAGAATTCTCCCAAAATTGTAGGGAAAGATTAGGAAGGTGAACCTACACCAGATTCACATTGAGTAGTTCAGTAAGAGGGCTAAAGGAAGTTGTCTAGGGCTTGATCAAGAGAGTTTACTCCCAAAGCCCATAACTTGCTCAACACCAAATCACAATCACCAAAAAAGAAAAAAGAAGCAATGTAAGAACTTTTAGCACAAGGGAAGGGCTTAATATTACTAGAAACTAATAGCTTCCAAGAATCCAACACCCAATGATGAAGATTCAGGAGAGAAGGCCAAAGACCAACGAATCTGCACACCAATCCACAATGTTGGTAGAAATCCTCATTTTCCACCACATCTTAGCCACACACCATAATAGGGGAGATATTGGCACAAAGAAGAGGATGAGATTTCCCCCTGGGAGGAGGAGTAACAACAAATTTGGCAACATGAGCAAAGCTCTGGCCACTAATAGAAGAAATAGGTCTGAGAGGGGGGGCACCAACACCCACAACACCAACCCTAACAAAAGTCCTAGGAGCTGGTCGACCATTAGGAGTAGTAGGAAATAAATTATAGAAAGATTCCCACGTGGGTATGTGCACTAGGATGTACCAAAAGGGGGTCTTAAGATGTCACTTTTTTTTGAAATAAAAAAAGTCTGCATTTCGACGACAAATTGAACATAGTTACACTCGAAATTTTAAGATGCAACAAGAACAAGAGTCAAAGTGCTCTGAGTCTACTTTCTAAACTACTAATTATTTTTAAAAATGGAGGAGATTAAGAGTTTCAAAAAAGGGGGGCCATAGAAAGCAGTCCTATTTTTATGCAAAAAACATAACATAGTGTTTGTTGTGGCCCCCTAAAATGTTCTTTTCTAGTTTTTTTTTTAAATCGTTTCAATGAGAAATTAGCTAACATCTTGTAGTTTATGCTAGATGTTTTGGCTAAATTTTTAATGAGTATATGATTTTTTTTTCTAATTTTCAAAGTGGACACATCTTGAGAAATAGAAATTTGAGCATGCTCCCCCCTAAAATCATTGAAAGAAAACTTTTTCCTTTTGAAGTGTGTTAGATGAAGTCTAGTTTCTAGAAATGTAAGTTGTTACAAATTATGTTGAAAAAAATTTACCCAAAATAGGACATGTTGGTTTTTGACAAAACATAAACACTAACAAAAGAAATTAAAGATGAAAACCTTAACAAAATCAAAATGTGAAACAAATTGCATGGTTGGATAGCTAAGAGAGAGCTTAATGATAATATGATGTTTTTTTTAGTTGCACTGGAACACATGCAAACTTGATGGATAGTATGGCCAAAAATATGTAAAAAATTTCAATCTTCTAATAAAAATGTTAGCAATTTGGAGGAATTGATTATGTGTTGCATTGATGTTTTTTCATTGATGTCAACAGTAGCTGTTATGGTTGTTTATCGACTTCTCGTAGAAGGATTGGATTGGGAAGATTATTAGTTGATTGTCACCGGTAGGATCTGAATGATGGAATAAGTCTGTATGAATGGTTCATATTCTTCTGAAGTATGTTTCAGTCAGTTAGTATTGACTTGATGATTAGATGCTATCTTATGTTCTAGTAAGCCTGCTTTGTATGTTCGGTAAGGGTTTCATTGACAAAGATTTATTGAATATCTTTGATGTAATGCTAAGTGGTGTTGGTGCAAACTCTAGAAGGGATCCAGGATGGTGATGGTGATTGTGTTCATTCCCCGACTGATTGGTTTCATTGATTTGGCGTGTGTGGATCTAATTTAGGTCTGGTGCTATCTAGGTTATGGACCGGTTTCACGAAACGTGTTGGTGGATCCTTCTATTGCGCTTCTGGGATGTTTTATTGATTGGATGATATTTGTTTGGCCTTAGGCCGACATGTTTTATGATTTAATTTCAGGATTATGTAATGGATCTATTGAATTATCATTTGGGTGGCCGACCTAATTGTTTAGGTCTAGGGCTTCTATAAATATTTGTAAGATCTCATTATGGATCATATAGACAATGAGAAAATAATTTAATAATCATTTGTGCAGAGGATTTGGTCCATCATAGGTGATCGAGTTGGGTTTATGTAAGAGGTTTCAGACCTCCGGTATTGAGCTTAACCGGAACTGTAATCTGACATGTTTGATGCTATCATAGGCAGTTCTTCTTTCTGAATTGTTGTCCAAATAATTTGAGGTGGTTGACCTCTTTTGTAGTCAATGAGACTCCATTGTGATGAGTAGTGCGCTCTAGGCAGTGTGCCTTCCTGCATGTACAAGCCCCTATTTTAATCATATACTTTCTACATAAGTATCATCTAACAGTGGGTATGGCTTCCCACCGTGGTTTTTCCCTTTACCGAGTTTTCCACGTACAAATCATGGTGTTATGTGTTATGGTTGCATGGTATTGATTCTCTGGTTTTCAATTATGCTTTAATGCTTTATCAATTATTCTGGTAAAAGGTTTTAAGTGCTTTAATTCACATAATTTGTTAACAACTGATTAACCCCCCCTCTCAGTTGCTCACCGGTTATCCTAACAAAAAACACATCTCTAACCTGAAATGATTGTCAAAACCTTTGGTTTGGATGCCCAAGGCAAATACAACCCATAGATTTGGTGTTTCCCTATGCATATTGTAGACTGCCCAAAATTAATTAAACTAATATTTACTTAATCATCCCTTCTTGCATAATTAATTCTATTAATTATGCTAGCCCTTTATTCTTTTTGAAATTAATTAAATAATATTTAATTAATTTTTCCTTCCCAACCATATAATTAATTTATCGATTAATTATATAGTCCCTCATTCTTCAAAAAATTGATTTAATTTCTAACCTTAGCCAAATTCACTAATATTTTTTCTAATCTCAATTAGTTAATTAATTTACTATTAATTAACTAACATCTTGATTCCTACAAATCACCCTATTAATCCCCTTCATTAAACTAATTAAGCAAGGCCTAATCTTCATTAACAATTTTCCACAATTTAAAATTCCTCCACATTTCCCAAGTTCACATATGATTCCACATGTGACTCCCTCTCTTAAATGCACTTGCATGCACAAATAATTTCCATCTCCACCTCATCTTTAACCTTTGGGTGCTCATGCATGTGTGAGAATGCTCTTCCCCATAAGAGCCACCCTACACTTTCCCTTTTCATCCACATGTCATCCTCTTCTATCCTATGCCTCTTACACTTTGTCAAAAGTGTTTCCACTTGTCATCTTCATGTTCTTCCCATGATGTACATGTTCACACATGTCTAAGCACACCTTGCCTTCTTCCCCATGACAAGTGTTCTTCCCAAGACTCTTCACCTAGTAACACATGTCACAAGGCTATGAACCCAAGACACCTCATCTTCTCTCACTCAATCTTAGCCCTTCATCAACTTTCAATCTCAATCGTGCATTTCAAATTCAAAAATCTATAAATTGGAGTCTCCTCCCTTCACAAATAACCACTTCATTTTAAATCTTTATGTTGTTCATTTGATCCCTTCATCCACTTCATTTTGTATTCTTATACTTCTTGTTTTATCACCATATCCAGTCCATTTTGCATCATTATCATGCTCATATGATCACCAAATCCATCACTCATAACACCTTTATGTCAAATTTCATCCACAAATCCATTTGAACCTATCATCCTCTACATCAAATCAAGCCTTTTGTTGTGTTATTGGAGAGAATCCATATACAATCCAACATGAGCAAATCAAATGGACAAGGGTGCATCTATTTCAAGCTCAATCCATGTGATGCAGGAGCATCCCTGGTTCACAACAATCTTGCATCAACCAAAAACATTTTCCTTTCTGTTTTGTTTTTAGTTTCAGTTTTCTTTGTGTGTCCCAGTTTTGGCTCACCAAATCCTAAGGAGTTGGAATCTACTTGAAGACTTGATCATATTTCTTGCTTTCAAACCGCATCTCATTTGGATCACTTTCCAACAAGATATCACCACCGGTTTCCATGACAATTTCTTGTTATCGGTTGCCTGAGACCTATTCTGGTGATCTACCGGAACCCATTCCGAAGCTTGCGAATCCTTGAGCATTGATCTTGATGTTTCTTGGTGTGTGGCTGACCTTCTACGTTTCTTCCTTTGGATTTTCTAGAGGAATCTCTTGGTAGAGGCTGACCTTGTTCATTTTGCACGTTAGGTCTTGTTCTTCGAGTTTTGATCCCTTTTGGGCTGACTGGATCCTTTGGATCGATATATATATTTGTAATCATACTTTAGAATGCAACCAATTAGAATCAATCGGAGTATCAAATAGATAGATTGTGCCTAGAAGATAGATCTTTTGATTCAAGGTCCTGGTTGTGACCTATTCTACCAGGCCTGTGTGCCGATATGTTGTAACTCGATTGTTACCGGTTGGATGTAATCAAGTTTCATGCAATAAAACTATCTATTCTGAATTGCCTCCATTATATATGTATGTTTCCGTTGTGTTTACTCTTGTTGACCGATCCAGATTGATCTCCTTGAAGTCCCTCCTCACCGGTGCTGCTTCAGGTGGTATCAAAGCGAAGTTTCATTCCGGAGGTTGCGTGTCTTGAATTTTGTTGTAGGGTGGCAGATTGTGGATCTGACCTGCAATTGCAGAGGACTAGCATGAATCTATGGCTTGAAGAGGAACTGGGAATGGTGGAGCACGTGGGAATGCAGATCCTACTATGATTGATATGTTGTGAGGAATAGCATCCCAGTTAGAAGCCATAGAGACAACCTAGAGAAGAGGCCGACATATCAAAGATGTGAGTGAACATGAAGGAGAAGAAGCCTCGATAGAACAAGTAAACCTAGTGGCGGTTGATCCAGATGAAGAAAGGTTTTTAAGGGTTTTGAGTAGGGCGAACACTAAATCTCATTTTACCCCATCGGAATATGATGGGAAGTTAGATTTGAATGAATTGACGGAATGGATCTCGGAGATGGAGAAGTATTTTAATTTTGAAAACACTACAGAAGAGAGGAAGGTGAAATATGCCTGTACCCAGTTGAAAGGTCATGCATCTCTTTGGTGGGAGCATTTTCAAGTTGATAGACAAAGAAGAGGTAAAGAAAAGATTAAGACATGGGATCGGATGATTGCTAAGTTAAAATCAAAGTTTGTCCCGATGAATTATCAGGTGGATTTTTTTCGGAAATCGCAGAACCTGAGATAGAAGGAATCTAGTGTGAAGGAATACACCAAATCATTTTACAAGTTGAACATCAGATCCAGACATGTTGATGATGAAGCTAAAAAAATTGCAAGATATTTGAACGGATTTTGGATGTCTATACAAGATGAACTCAGTATGATCAAATTGGAGAGTGTTGAAGAGGCTTACAAGTATGCACTAAAGGCTAAAGAGAAATTGAACAAAAGACACGAGCAAAGACAAAGAGGTAGAGGTGGAAGGTTTACCAGAGGAAGATTTCAAGGAGGAAGAGGATATACCAGAGGAAGAGGAACCAGTATAGATCAGAACAAGGATAGGGAAGTGAGAAAAGAAGGTAATTCATACAAGAAGGATGATAGAAATTTTTACCGAAGGATAGAACCAGATGGTTACGAGAATCAGAACTTTGGAGGACAAGACAAGAGGACATTTAGAGGAACTTGCTTTAAGTGTGGAGGAGAAGGACACCGTGCATTTGAATGTAAGAAGACAGAGGCTACTGAAAGAGAAACAATGGTGGAAGAAAACTCCACCGGATCAAACAATAAACTAGAAGATGGAGAACTGTTGATGATGAGGAGATATCTGTGTCATGCCAGAGGAGATGAAGAACCCTTGTAGAGGAAGAACCAGTTCAAGACCAGATGTAAGGTATCCGATAAGTGTTGTAAAGTTGTTATTGATAGTGGTAGTTCAGATAATCTTGTTTCAGAAGAGGTGGTGAATAAGTTAAAATTGGAGAGATTGAAACACCCTAAGCCTTATCAGATAGCATGGATTCAGGATGAACATAAGTTGTTAGTAAGTGAACAATGTTTGATAAAATTGAAAATTGGGAATTATCATGATGAAGTTTTGTGTGATATTATGCCTATGGATATTTGTCATCTTTTATTGGGAAGACCTTGGCAGTTTGATGGACAGGCAATACATGATGGGAGTAAGAATACATACACTATTGTGGCTAATGGGATGAAGCAAACCTTGTTACCTTGGGAGGAAACTTTGAAGGGTGAAGTTTGTAAAAATGCTAGAATCTATTTAGTAGATGGAAGGAAATTCATGGATGGACTGAGACATGAGAATGTGTGTTTTTCCTTAATTCCCAAGAATACTGAGAGACCGGAACTGGAAGGAGAACACCCGACAAAGATAAGAGGTTTGTTGACAGAATATGAGGACATCATTTCAGATAATGTACCTGATGGATTTGCACCTATTAGAAGTATTAGTCATTGCATGGACTTGGTTCCCAGAGCTAGTTTGCCTAACAAAGCTGCACACTGGTTGACACCAACAGAGAATGAATAACTAAATAGATAAGTACAGGAGCTGTTGAAGAAAGGTTTGATCAGAGAGAGTCTAAGCCCTTGTGCAATACCAACACTATGAGCACCTAAGAAGAATGGAGAATGGAGAATGTGTACCAATTCAAGAGCAATAAACAAGATCATAGTGAAATACTAGTTTCCTTTGCCTAGGATGGATGACATAATGGACTGTTTGAGTGGATAAAAATAGTTTACAAAGATAGATTTGAAGAGTGGAAACCATCAGATCAGGATCAGAGAAGGTGATGAGTGGAAGACAACATTTAAGACAAATGAAGGACTATATGAATGGTTGGTGATGCCTTTTGGATTGACTAATGCAACGAGAACTTTCATGAGGCTGATGAATGAGGTATTAAAGAAATTCTTGGGTAAGTTTTTTATTGTGTATTTGGATGATTTTATGATTTTTAGTAGAACAAAAGAGGAGCATTTGTTGTATTTAAGACAAGTTTTGCAGAGGTTGAGAGAAGAAAAGTTGCTAATCAATATCAAGAAGTTAACTTTCATGAAGTATGAGTTAGTCTATTTAGGATTTGTGGTATTTGAGGATGGTTTGAAGTTAGACCCTGAGAAAGTGAAAGCCATTGTTGAGTGGCCTATACTAGAAAGTATTGGAGAGGTAAGATCATTTTATGGATTGGCTAGTTTTTACCAAAAGTTTATCAAAAATTTCAGTTCAATTTGTAACCTTATGAATAAGACCATGAGAGGAGATCATAAGGAATTAAAGTGGACCACCAGAGCAAACAAAAGTTTTGAATTGTTAAAGAAGAAAGTTACTGAGCAACCTGTGTTAGCTTTACCAGATTTCAATAAGGTATTTCAAGTGGATTGTGATGCAAGTGGAACAACAATTGGAGCAGTTTTGAGTCAAGAAGGGAGAGCAATAGCATATTTCACTAAGAAATTGAATGATGCCTGAAAGAGATATTCAATGTATGATCAATATTTTTATGCCATAATTCAAGCCTTGAAGAAATGGAGACACTACTTGTTGCCTAAGGAGTTTGTGTTGTATACAGATCATCAAGCTTTGCGGTATTTGAACAGTCAGAGTAAGTTGAATCGGAGAAATATGAGATGGGTAGAATTGTTACAAAGTTACACCTTTGTGTTGAAGCATAGAAGTGGAAAATCTAAGAAAGTTGTTGATGCATTGAGTAGGAGAAGGAATTTGCTGACAGAGATGAGAGTGACAGTATTAGGTTTTGAAGATTTGAAGACCTTGTATGATGAAGACCCAAATTTTGGAGAACCTTGGAAAGCATGTAAAGAACCGGTTATGGTTGATAGGAGCAAATGGTTGGATTGTTTCATTCAGGATGGGATGTTATTCAAGGGATTTCAGCTGTGCATACCTAAGAGTTCCATGAGAGAGAACCTAATCAAAGAGAAACATAGTGGAGGTTTAGTTGTACATTTTGGCATTGACAAAACAGTTGCATTGGTGAGTAAGCAATACTTTTGGCCCCAGATTCATAAGGATGTTGAGATATGTGCAGAGTTGTAAAGTTTGTCAAGTTGCAAAAGGTAGTAGTCAGAATGTGGGATTGTATAAACCTTTGACAGTACCGGTAAGACCTTGGGAGGATATAAGCATGGATTTTGTACTTGGATTGCCTAAGACACTGAGAGGGAATGATTCTATATTTGTGGTAGTGGATAGATTTTTGAAGATGGCTCATTTCATACCTTGTAAGAAGACATCAGATGCATTGCATGTAGCAGACCTATTTTTCAAGGAAGTGGTGAGATTGCATGGATTACCTAAGAGCGTAGTTTCTGACAGAGACACTAAGTTTGTTGGCTATTTTTGGAGAACACTTTGGAAGAAGATGAAGACAGATTTCAAGTTCAATTCTACTTTTCATCCACAAACCGATGGACAAACATAAGTAGTTAACCAAAGTTTGGAAAACTTGTTGAGATATTTAGTGGGAGATAAAATCAGAAGTTGGTATTTTATCCTTGCACAAGAAGAGTTTGCCTATAACAATTCAATGAATATAAGTACTGGAAAAACACCTTTTGAGATTGTTACCGGACTGCATCCTAGAGGAATAGAAAAATTGAGAGACATTAGCAGTGAAGACCGAAAGAGTTCTGAAGCAGAAGATTTTGCCAATCACATGGCATCATTGCATATTTAGGTTAAACAACATTTGGAAGTCATGAACAAAAAATATAAGAAGAAGGAAGATGAGAAGAGGAGACATAAGGAATTTGAAGTTGGTGATGAAGTGATGGTATACTTGAGAAAAGAGAGATTCCCTATTGGAACTTATAATAAGTTAAAGATGAAGAAGTTTGGACCTTGTAAGATTTTGAGAAAGTTCAGTTCTGGAAATGCATATGAAGTGGAGCTACCAGATAGTCTAAGTATTTTACTTATATTCAATATTGTAGATATTCATGAGTACCATGAACCGGAATTTAGTGAGGACACTATTGCAAACTTGGAGAAACAATTTCCCTGGAAGGAACCAGATCAGATTGAAGAGATTTTGGACAATAAGATTGGGCGTAGTACCCATAATAGTCAATACAAAGAATATCTTGTGAAGTGGAAGACCAGACTAGTTGAAGATTCATCTTGGATTTATCAAGCAGAGGTAGATAGCCTTGGTTTTCCTCCGATCCCAGCAAAGTGAGAGGCTCACTTTTTCATTAACCCTAGATGTATGATGTAGGAGCATCTCCGGTTCACAACACTCTTGCATTGACCAAAAATATTTTCCTTTCTATTTTGTTTGCAGTTTTTGTTTTCTTTCAGTGTGTCCCAATTTTAGCTCACCGGATCCTGTAGAGTTGGATTCTACTTGAAGACTCTATTGTCTTTCTTGCTTTCAAACCGCATCTCATTTGGATCACTTTCCAACAAGATATCGCTACTGGTTTTCATGACAGTTTCTTGTTATCGGTTACCTGAGACCTATTCTGGTGATCTACCAGAACCCATTTCGAAGCTTGCAGAGCCTTGAGCGTTGATCTCGATGTTTCTTGGTGTGTGGCCAACCTTCTACATTTCTTCCTTTGAATTTTCCAGAGGAATCTCTTGGCAGAGGTCGACCTTGTTCATTTTGCACGTTAGGTCTTGTTCTTCGGGTTTTGATCCATTTTGGGCCAATTGGATCCTTTGGATTGATATATATATATATATATATATATATATATATATATATATATATATATATATATATATATATATATATATATATATATATATATATATATATATATATATATATATATATATATATATATATATATATATATAATCATGCTTTAGAATGCAATCAATTATAATCAATCAGAGTATCAAATAGATAGACTGTGCCTAGAAGATAGATCTTTCGATTTAAGGTCCTGGTTGTGACCTATTCTACCAGGCCTGTGTGTCGGTATGTTGTAACTTGGTTGTTACCGGTTGGATGTAATCAAGTTTCATGCAATAAAACTATATGTTCTGCATTGCCTCCATCATATCTCCATGTTTTCGTTGTTTTTACTCTTCCTGACCAGTCCGGATTGATCTCCTTGAGGTCCCTCCTCACTGGTGACTGCTTCACCATGAAGCATGAAGGTACATGTTTTTATTGTTTTGCATTGAGTTTAAGTATTTACATGTTTAATTTGCATATCACTTTTCATAGCTTTCATTTTGGGACACCTACTGGGACCCATGTCATTGAAATTCTAACAAAATTGAAGTATTTTTGGTGAGTTGACACGCACAGGTTAGCAGAACGATGCCCGCGACTATAAAATGGCGTCTTTGCCTTTGAATCGATGTCTCTAATGTTGTAGAATGTTGTCTCTGCACTTACAATTTCACTGTGATTGCAGGATTTTTAGTTGTTCTATTCTTAAGTTGACCATTTTTTGCAAGTCCATGAAATGACGTCTTTGCATCTGAATCTATGTCTCTAATTCTACAAAATGCCATCTCCGCACTAATAATCTCACTATTTTTGTTGGGTTTTAAGTTTTTATGTTCTATTTTAATCTAATTGTCCTCTACAGGTCGCTGAAATGACATCTCCACCTCTGTTTTGGCGTCTTTGTAGGTATAATTGTTAGATAGTTTAAATAACCGGAAGAAAACTGAGGGGGGGGGGGGGGGTGAATTAGTTGTCACCAGATTACTGAAACCTTAAGCAATTAAAAATTTAATACTGGAACCCAAAAGATCAATACCAGAATGCATAAACCAATTACCGAAATAGCAGGTAAACCAATTAATCATAAGCAACAATTAGAGAATAAATACCATCCACATGACACCAAGATTTGTACGTGGAAAACCCGGTAAAGGGAAAAACCATGGTGGGAAGCCTACCCATAGTTAGATAATACTTCTATAGTAAGTATGTGATTACAATTGAGGGGCTTGCACTTGCAGGAAGGCCAACATCCTAGAGCACACTGCATATCACAAAAGGAGTCTCATTGACTACATAGAAATCTAGACTACAATCCAGAAGAAGGAATGAACTGCAATGATAGCATCTCCTATGCCTGAATACAGTTCTGGTTAAGCTTAATACTGGAGGACTAAATCCTCTTACATAAACCCAACTCGATCACCAATGATTGACCAAATCCTCTGCCTGAATGATTATTACATTATTTGCTCCCATACCACATTCCTATATGATCTACAATGAGATCTTACATCACATATATACAAAGCCTCGACCACAAACAATAAGGTCGGCCACCAAACAATAAATCAATTACATAATTACAAAATTTTTTGACCTGAGACCAAACAAATAATATCCAACCTATAAGACATCCCAGAAACACATCGAGAAGTCCAATCCACACCTTACATTAAGCCGATCCATAACCTAGATAAACTGGGACCCGATATAGGTCCACACACGCTAAAACAATGATCCTAATCAACCAAGTCTTGAACATGATCACCATGAGCATCCTTATTCTCTACTAGAAGCTGCACCAACACCATTTAGGCATAACATCAAATATCTTCAACAAAACTCTACCGGTGAAACCCTCGCCAGAACAACAAACCAAGCTTACTAGCATACATGATAGCATTCGATCACCAAATCAAAACCAACTGATTGAACATGAATCTGAGTAGCATGAATAAGCCAATTCCATAACCCAAACATACCAGAGCATATTGGATCATCATGATCTAATCCAACCAGAAAGATACCGGTAAAGCATTCAAAGCAACTAGTGTTGACATCAATGACAAAAAATGAATGCAACACATAATCAATTCCTCCAAATGACCAACAATCTCTCCCTTTGGAATTGATGGCAACACTAGATGTGAAAAACATCCAAGTGCCAAGAAATGCCAAACAAATCTCCCATCCAAGAATATAGCAATGAAGTTCTAAAATCTCTCCCCCCTAATGTATATATCCCTTAAGTTTTTCACATAAATATCTCTCCCCCTTTGACATCAATGCCAAAAATATGACATAAATATCAAAGCAAAAGCATAAGCCACCGAATCACAAGGATAACTACTCCCCCTGAGTAGTAGCATCTCCACATCAATTCAGAATAAATAATATCTCTGATAATGCATTCCAGACTGATGCCAAATAAAATTAATCAATTCTCTACCGGAGGGGCAGAAACCCCTAATCTGTCTCTGAGGTACTCAAATGATTCTTTATGCAAAGGTTTAGTGAAAATATCTGCAATCTTCTCTTTGGTGTTCACATAAACCAGTCTAACCTCATTTTCTTTCACCTTCTCTTTCAAAAAGTTATACTTGATAGATATGTGCTTTGTCTTAGAGTGAAATACCAGATTCTTTGATATGTCAATAGCAGCAGAGTTATCACAGTGAATAACTACCGGTCCATTGCAATACACTTTGATTTCCTTCAACATTTACTTCATCCATAGTGTTGGACCTTTAATTTTTAAAGGTTCAAGATTCATACTAGGAAGCAAATCTCTCTCTGTGATTATTGAGATCAAGTATGTATTCCACTTCGAGTTCCCTGCAACCTACTTTGATGCATGAACAAGGTGGTCGATTTCCAGGTATGTATATGGTTGCAAAGGAAAAATCATTCCAGGTACGTCTTTTCGAATCATGATTTCTTCTCACCTAAGCATTATTATGTCAATTTAAGTGTTCATATGCATTTTGTATACCATAAGTATGTTCTTTGCCAGATTATAGATCCTCTTGATTATAGTTTCTATTTCTCTTGAGGCTAATTTATGTACACTTTCTTAGAACATATAAGTTATGAATTAAAATTTTATCAGAAAGGTCATATTTAGGCATTGATAGCTCTTTTCCGTTAAGTCCTCAAGTCAAACTAATTATTTGTTTATATTATTTACATCTTAATGAAGCCCAATGCTGAATTTCAAAGTGTTGTGAATCTATTTGCTATTTTTCATTGGCTAAAACCAAATGGAGTTTTTTTTTTCAGAATTGTTGTTTGCAGGATTACAATGTTGACCAAGTGCTCTCTTTGGATTTTAACATCTATTGGCCAGATAGATATCTTATCAGATGAAGTGCTCCACATGATTCCCTGTATGGAAATAAAACTATTTTACAAGTTTCAGATCTTCGTTAGCCCATTTCTCATATTTTTGAAGGCAGAAGTAAAGACAGTTTTCAGATGTTTGTCAGTGAAATTTTTAGGATTAAAAAGTTGTCAACTTTGGTGATTAAAATCTCCGCACTCAGAAAATATCTTGGAAAACTGTTTGGTGAAAGTTTCTTTGGTATATGGGACTATGTGCTTGTAAGATTTCATGAGAATCAGAGAAGTTTTGACCTACCTTTTAATTGTTTTCTGACTGATCCCGACATAAAAATGCGTCAGAAAAAGTTTTGAATTTGAACAATTAGAGGACAACCCACTTAATATTTTGATGTCAAATGCTTCAATTTTAATTTTCACAAAGATCAGAGCTTGTTTGATGTGCTATTTTAAAATTTTTATTGCCCGCGATAGCTATGGCAGGCCAGTTTACAAAGCAAGGATCAAAATTTGGTGACCTACTTGAAATTTGAAATAAAACCCATGTTTTATTTCAATTATCATAACTTTTGGCCAATTTTCGTGGCATTTGGATACCTAGTTAGTCGGCAATGAAATTACTCCAAAATAGAAGCAGTTTTAAAAGGAGAAGTCTTCATTGCCATTGGGTATCTATGTAGGATATAATGTGCTAATCCCGAGAAGGTATGCTACCCCAATGAGGTTAAAAAGGTAATATTATTTTAATTTTTGACAAGGGTAAGTATATTAATTCAATAGTTTACTTTTATTTTAAATTAGAGGTAGAATGATTATCAAATATCATTTTTACTTTTTAATCTTAAAAGTAATTATTTCTCAAATGTTTTTTATTAAATATATTTACATTTTGAGAATTTATTTTAAGTGTTTTTATTTCTTAGTTCATTTCTAAGAAAAATCACTTAATGATTTGGGAAATTACAATACAATCTTTTGCCCTAAAGTAATGAACAAAAAGATAAATATATCTCTATTAGGGTAAAATTATTTCTTGCATAAGGGATCATATCATTAAAGATTTTATTTTTCTAACTATCCCTAATATAAATTTTTCATTAATATTCCAATATTATTTATTATTGTTATCTTTTGAAAATTGAAGAGGAAATATTTTGCTAATAGGATGAAAGATATTTATTTCGAAAGTGCTTTAAGTAAAATCATGGATAACATTGGATTCTAGTATTATAATTTTCCTTTTATCCTTTTGTAAATATTTTTACCTTTAATCAATAAATTTAATATTTTAGGGTAAATTATATTTATTGAAATGAATAAATATCTAATTATGTTTTTATTGTGCATAAAGTTTTCATTATTTCTTCCATGGGATAGGAAGTATTCCTTACCCTAAGAACTTCATATAATCAATATCATACAAAGAGGCATAATGATTTTTATTTTTTGCAATAGCACTTTGATAAGGATTAAAATATTATTTTATTTCTTGCCTTTGAAAAGTTATAATTGTAATATTTTTATCAAAAGGGAAAAGTGTATGTGGTATATTATGACCTAAATAGGTTTTGATATATTTTTATGTCATCGTATATTCCCTTAATGTTCTTTTCACCCTAGGTAAATAAATTGAATATATTCATTAGGGTAAATTATTTACATCATATAGTTAATGATTTGATTGATTTTTGCAAGTATATATTCTATTGGAATTGTCCTAAAAGGGTGAAAATGCGTTCTTATCACATGGTCGGAATATTGATTCACAGATGTCATTTCCAAAAGGGAAGTATATTCTTATCGTATCACACTACCTTATGTTATTATTTGAACGCACATCAAGATGAAACTTATATATGTTATGTCACAAGCTATGGTTGCCGTTGCACCAAAAGATCGACTTGTCAATGCCCAATACAACCACTAGACTTATAGAATCCACATGAGGCTGTTAAACCATGTCACAAATCCCCGCGAGGGATGCTGGCCAACTACCAACAATCCCCCTCCCAGCGTCACTCACCGTGGCCTGCGTGATTCGAAGTTGTGACCAAGCTCTGATAATCTCCTTCATACCTTTCTTGAATCTTCAAATGACGTTTGCGTGAGTAGCTCTGCTTATATTTGCATACATTGAATATCACAATCTTACCATACCATATTACATTCCTTTCTTCACATAATCTCACAAATGAGATCTTACATATATACCAAAACCTAAGACCAAATGTGTAGGTCGGCTCACTAAGAATATTACAATTGAATCAATTACAAATGAATCAATATGTGATGCATCATGTCGGCTCAATGCATTTTCAATAATAACCAATCAATAAATCATCTCCATAATGTGTCGTGCTGATCTGGAATAGATAACGCTTGCTGGTCCATAACTTAGACCAATTTGCTGGTAACAACAAATATCCCAACTCGATTAGACCAATGACCAAATCATCAAAACAAGTGTCCAAACCATGTCTTCAACATAACCAAGTAATCTCCAGATGATAATAGATCATCCTCAGTGCTGGTGAACAATATAACCTGCCGGTAAACTAGATACCGGTGACTGTGCATAAGTCACTGAACATGTCGGTGAACATAATGCGTCAGTTCAACATAACAAAAGTTCTCTAGAAAGATAAGTGCTGATAAGTGTTGAAATCAATGACAAAACCAATGCAACACATCCATAATACCAACAATCTCCCCCTTTGGCATTGATGGCAACACAAGATGGAAAAACATCTAAGTGTCAAAGTCAAAATGGCAAAAACCAAAAACCAACAATCACCCGAAGAGATCAATTACATAATATCTCTCCCCCTAGGATAACAATTCCTAAATACAAAGTTTTTCCATAGATATCTCTCCCCCTTTGACATCAAATGCCAAAGCAATACAAACACCAGATACAACTAGTTCATAGAACCAATTACAAATACCAACTTATCCCACTACTCCCCCTGAGAAGTAGCTCTCCTCCATCAAAGCCAAAAAAAAAGGTTTCTCTGTTAACTTCTGCCAGTCTGATGCCAATCTCCAATTATCTAAGTCTCTACCGGTGAGGGTATTACCCCAAGCTACTCTCTGAGATATTCAAAGTCTTATTTAGGTAAAGGCTTTGTAAAGATATCTGCAATCTTCTCTTTAGTATTCACATAAACCAATTTCACTTCCTTTGCTTCGACATTCTCTTTCAGAAAATTGTATTTGATAGAAACATGTTTAGTTTTAGAGTGAAATACCAGATTCTTTGATATACCAATTGCTGTTGAATTATCACAATAGATGATTATAGGTTCTTTGCATTTAACCTTTATGTCCTTCAACATTTGCTTAATCCATAATACCTGAGTATAATTAGTTGCTGCTGCAACATATTCTGATTCTGTTGTTGATAATGATGTACAACTCCGTTTCTTGCTCAACCATGAAATCAATCTGCTACCAAGAAAGAATGCTCCGCCAGTGGTGCTCTTTTTGTCATCTACATCTCTTGCCCAATTTGCATCGGTGTATGCACATAAATCAAAATTTTCATCTTTAGGATACCATAAATCAAGATTTGTTGTGCCTTGTAGATATTGAAAAATCCTTTTTACTACCGATTTATGATTTCCTTAGGATTACTCTAAAATATTGAAACAATACATACTGCATTCATAATATCAGGTCTTGTTTGTGTCAAATACAGTAAACCTCCAATCATAGATTTATATCTTGTCAGATTACATGTTAGGGTTTCAAGCATATCCGAAGCAAATATGAACTAACAATTATATGCAGATATAAATACAAAAGATAAAAAAATAAAATAGGACACAGATAACACAGAGATTTAACGTGGTTCACCAAGAATGGGTTACGTCCACCATACACAACCATCCAATCAGTCACCACATTTCAACAATCTCCCACTTGGAGACTGATCAGCCTCCACACCGAACAATCTCCCACTTGGAGACTCATACTACACGACACCACTGTACATGCAACATCCGTTGGATAAAACACTAGGACTTGACTGGTATAAATTCCACAATTATCAATCAAGAAGACCAACAAAAACTGATGAAGAAATCAACTTCTCCTATGGAACTGCCTTCGTGAACATATCGACAGGATTCTCACTTGTGTGAATCTTCTCAAGCCATAACTGACCCTCCTCCAAAACAGTCCGGATGAAGTGGTACCTGAGTTGAATGTGCTTTGTCCTTAAATGAAAAGCAGAGTTCTTCGCAAGATGAATGACACTCTAGCTATCAGTATACAATGGGCGATCCTCATGTGTCTGACCCAATTCCTCAAGAAAACATTGTAACCAAATCATCTCCTTGCTAGCTTCTATAGCAGCAACATACTCAGCTTCAGTGGTTGAAAGTGCAACAACCTTTTGCAGCCTAGAAATCCAAATGACTGTAGTTCCCCCTATAGTAAAAACATACCCTGTAGTGCTCCTCCATGAATCAATATCACCTGCCAGATCAAAGTCAACAAATCCACTCAGAGTAGCATTATATCCTTTGAAACATAATATCTTTGTAGTGGTTCCTTTCAAATATCGAAGGATCCATTTCACAGCATTCTAATGTTCCATACCCGGATTACTCATAAACCTGCTCACAACTCCCACTACATGTGCAATATCTGGCCTTGTGCATACCATTGCATACATCAGACTGCCAACAACTGATGAATATGAGATGTTAGACATTTTATTTACCTCTTTCTGTGCCTTTGGGCACATCTCCTTAGTCAATTTGAAATGACTAGCCAAAGGTGTACTAACTGCTTTTGCATCCTGCATGTTAAATCTTTTCAACACCTTCTTTATATACTCACTTTGGGACAAATTCAAGGTTTTATTTTTTCTGTCCCGTGTAATCCTCATATCCATAATTTGCTTAGCTGCACCCAAATCCTTCATAGCAAATGACCTAGCTAATTTATGTTTAAGATCATTTATGTGTTCCATGTTAGACCCAGCAACAAGCATGTCATCAACATAAAGCAACAGGATAATATAACTGTCATTATCCAATCTCTTAAAATATACACAATGATCAGAATGACATCTATGATAACTGTGTTCAACCATGAAACTATCAAATTTTAAACACCATTGTCGGGGTGCTTGCTTTAGGCCATACAAACTTTTCTTCAACCTGCACACCAAGTTCTGCTTACCTTTGACCTCATATCCCTGTGGTTGCAACATGTAAATTTCCTCCTCCAGATCTCCATGGAGAAAAGCTGTTTTCACATCTAATTGTTCAAGATGTAAATCATCTACAGCCACAAGACTAAGTATAGTTCTAATTGAAGTCATTTTTACAACTGCAGAAAATATTTCATCATATTCTATACCCTTTTTCTATGCAAAACCTTTTACCACAAGTTTGGCCTTATATCTTTTCTAACCTCCTTCCTCCTCCTTTAGCCGATAAACCGATTTGTTAGGCAAGGCTCTTTTTTCTACAGGTAAAGGTACTAAGTCCCAAGTCTTATTTTTCATCAAGGAGTCCATCTCCTCTTTCATGCCTAGCTCCCACTGTTGTTTGGCATCCACCTGCATTGCTTCTTCATATTCTTCTGGTTCACCAGAATCAGTTAATAATATAGAATACAAAGAAGGATAAAATCTTTCAGGGGGTCTACTTGACCTCATAGAATGTCTAAAACTTGCAGGAGTTTGTGGGACATTCTATTGTTGCTGAGCATCAGGTACCTGTGGCATTTCGTTTTCAGGAATCTCATCCAACACCACATATTATTTCTTGTCTTGTTCATGCTTCTTTTCCTGCATCTGTTCTTTATACATAACCTTCTCATTGAATATAACATCTCTACTTCTAGTTATTTTCTTATTTTCAAAATCCCATAACCGATAGCCATATTCATCTATCCCATATCCAATGAAGGTACATTTCTGAGATTTAGCATCAAGCTTGGTTCTATTTTCTTTATCAACATGGACAAAAGCTTCACAACCAAAAGTTTTCAGAAAAGAATAATTTACCTTTTTATCAGTCCATGCCTCCTCTGGAATACCACCATCCAAAGGGGTTGATGGTCCTCTATTTATCAAATAGACAATAGTATGTACAACATCTGCCCAAAAATGTAAGGGCAATCCAACATGCAATCTCATGCTCCTCACGCGTTCCATGATAGTCCTATTCATTCTCTCTGACACACCATTTTCCTGTGGAGTTTTTGGAACTATCTTCTACTTTCAAATCCCATTTAAGGAGCAGTAATCTTCAAATGCTTTGCTACAATACTCACCTCCATTATCCGATCTGAGACACTTCAACTTTTTTCCTGTCTCATTCTCAACCAAAGCTTTCCATTTCTAAAAGTTTCAAAAACATCTGATTTTTGTTTTAGGAAATATATCCATGTTTTTCTGGTTGAGTCATCAATAAAAATAACATAATAACAAGAGCCACCAAGGGATGATACCTGAGCCGGTCCCCATACATCTAAATGCACAAGCTCTAACTTCTCACTCTTCTTCTCTTTCCCAACCTTGAGAAATCTGACTCTTTTCTATTACCATAAACACAGTTTTAATAGAACTCTAAATCAATCTTCTTTAGTCCTGGCAATAGATTTTTGGAGTGAAGTATTTTCATCCCTTTCTCACTCATGTTCCCAAGCCTATGGTGCCACAGTATCGAATCTGTTCTTGCAACATCTATTGTTGTTGTCCCTGCAGTAACTTTATCTGTAGCAGCTAAGGTAGAGTAAGTGTTACCAGTACACAGATATAATGTGCCTACCTTCACACCTTTAGCTACTACTAATGATCCTTTAGTGACCTTCCAGATACTGTCTGAGAAGGTAACTATGCAACCTTCACTACCTAGTTGCCCTACAAAAATTAAATTTATTCTTAAGTTAGAAACATGTCTTACCTCCTACAGAAACCAGTCATTTCCATTCTGCAACTTGATCTTTATCTTTCCTTTTCCAACAATTTGACAGGGCTCATCATCACCCAAATATACCTATCCAAAATCACCTTGAACATAATCTAGAAAATATTTTCTATGGAGTTTAGCATGAAATGAAGCCCCAGATTCTATTACCTAGGAATCATTAACATTATCCAAACATAAGATTAAAGCATCTTGTAAAGTATTACTTGCAATATTAGCTTCCTTACTATCATTTTCATTTTTGTCTCCTTCTTTGTTTTTTCGAGACCAACAGTCTTTCTCTAGATGACCAGGCTTTCCGCAGTACTAGCAATCTTTCTTTCCTCTAGATTGAGAGCGTCCTTTCTTTGACTTCCCTCACGACTTCTCATTCCAAGGGCATTTTCTTCTTTCCTTTTATCTTCCTCTATTCTCCACATTCAAAGCACTGCTTGATGATGTTGGAGTCTCACCTGTGCTTTTCCTTCACATTTCCTCACTTAGGATAACACCAACAATATCATCAAATACCAAAGTATTTTTTCCAGAGACAGAGTTACTTACAACCATAACCAAGCTATTCCAGCTTTCTGGCAAAGAACATAAAATCAAGAGAGCCCTAACCTCTTCTGCAAAAGTAATTTTTACCGAAGACAATTGACTGGTAATTGTATTAAATTCATTTAAGTGCTCCGCTACAGATCCTCCCTCACTCATTTTTAAATTAAACAAACGCTTCATAAGAAATACCTTATTCGAAGCCGAGGGTTTCTCATACAGCTTAGCCAATGTCGCCATCAAATCTATAGCTGTTTTTGCTTCTGTTATATTGAAAGCTACAGATGGTGCAAGGTACAATCGAATGGATACCAGTGCCTTTCTATCTAAAATGTCCCATTCTTCATCTGACATTGTGGTTGCTTTATTTGCCTTTCCTTCTAATGGCCGCCACAAATCCTTTTGATACAAGTAATCCTCCATCTGCATTTTCCATAACTGATAATTCTGGCCGTTAAACTTTTTGACTTTGAATTTGGAATCCTCCATTGCTCCCACTCAAATCTGAAAGTCCTGCCAATTTACATAAAACCTCACTCTGATACCAATTGTTAGGGTTTCAAGCAGATCCGAAGCAAATATGAACTAACAATTATATGCAGATATAAATACAAAAGATAAAGAAATAAAATAGGACACAGATAACACAAAGATTTAATGTGGTTCACCCAGAATGGGTTACGTCCACCATACACAACCATCCAATCTTTCTTATTCTCCAGCAAAAAATAGTACATCAACATTCCCATGCCTGAAGCATCCCAGCCGCTTATAACATGCGTTTTAGGGCAACAAACAAAGTCGGCCTTTTTAGGGTTTTATTATGTGCTGAGTGTACAGTACTTTGCTGATCAATCACCACATTTCAACATAACAGGGGCTGAATCATCCTTGAATGATAGTTTATCAATTGTAGTCATAGAAGTATTTACCGGTTTAGAGTTTTCCATACCAAATTTATTTAGTAGTTCCTTCAAGTACTTTTATTGACATATGGATATACCTTTATCAGTCTATGAAATATGCAATCCTAAAAAGAATTTTATCTCCTCAATCATAGACATTTCAAATTCTTCCTGCATCTTATTAGTAAAGTCTTTACACAATCCATCTTCTCCTCCAAAAATGATATCACCAACAAAAACTTCAATAACCAAGATGTCATCATTAGTCACTATGAAATATAAGTTGCTGTCAGCATTACCTTTAGTGTAACCAAGCTTCAAAAGATATTTGTCCAATCTAGCATACCAAGCTCTAGGAGCTTGCTTCAATCCATATAAAGCTTTCCTTAACCTGCAAACCATATCTTTGTCATTTGTCAAAGAAAATCCATCAGGTTGTTCAATGTAAAATTCCTCTTCAAGATCACCATTCAGAAATGCACATGTAACATCCATTTGATATACTTTATAGTTCTTGTGTGGTGTAAATGCAAGAAATAGTCTGACTGCCTCAATTCTAGCTACCAATGCAAAGGTTTCATTGTAATCAATTCCCTCTTTCTGTGAATATCCCTTACACACTAATCTTGCTTTATTTCTGATTACCTTACCATCTTCATTAAGTTTATTTATGAATACCCATTTAGTTCCAATTACATTTTTATTTTTAGGCCGAGGAAGCAGTGTCCATGTATTGTTTTTTTCAATTTGTTCCAATTCATCTTCCATAGCTTTAATCCAATGTTTATCCTCACATGCCTCAATGACAGATGCTGGTTCAATTTGATAAATTAAACATACCCCTTCATTTGCCAGTCTTCCTCTTGTCATAACTCCTTGATACTTATTCCCAATTATCTGACTTTCAAAGTGATTCAATCTTACATACCTGGGTTTGTTCACTTGCTGTTGTTCTTCAGTCACTGTGGAATTCTCTGATGATGCCGGTCTGACTGGATCTACATTATGTACCAGTGCACTCAGTGTAGGTTCATTTATGATCATCTCCATTGCCAGTTCAGATTCTATAGATCTTGAATTACCTCTGAACTGTTCATCTATCTTCACATTTGCACTCTCAATGATTTTCTGCAATATTTTATTAAAACATCTATATGCCTTGCTCTTAGATGAATAACCAAGAAATATTACTTCATCACTTCTAGGATCAAATTTACCAACATACTCATCTCTCCTAATATAACATTTGCTTCCAAATATTCTGAAATATTTAAGAGTAAGAGTATTACCAAACCATAGTTCATGAGGGGTCTTACTGGTTTCACCTTTGATGTGAACTCTGTTGAATGTGTAAACCACTGTATTCACTGCTTCTCTCCAATACACACGAGGTAGGTTGTATTCTGATATCATGCTTCTAGCTGCATCTAGAATAGTTTTGTTCATCCTTTCCACAACTCCATTCTGCTGGGGTGCCCGAGGTGCTGATAGTTGTCTTCTGATTCCATTCTCTTCACAAAATGTATTAAATTCCTTAGATGTGAATTGGCTTCCTTGATCTGATCTTAAACATTTGATTTTCTTACCGGTTTCATTCTCTACCATTGCCTTGAATAATTTGAATTTCCCAAAAGCCTCTGATTTCTCCCTGAGAAAGGTAACCCAACACATTATAGAATAATCATCAATGATTAGCATAAAATATCTATCTCCTTGTAGACTTCTAGTTCTTGCCGGACCACATAAATCAATATGAATTAAGTCAAGAACATTATTGGATTTCTCTGGAATACTCTTAAAAGTTGTTCTAACTTGCTTTCCAAATTGACATTCCTTACATACCAGATTGTGAGGTTTTACAATCTTAGGTAAATCCCTTACTGCCTTAGTTGTACTAATCTTTACAATGCAATCAAAATTTACATGACAAATTCTCTTATGCCATAACCAACTTTCATCAATGTGTGCAATCAAGCATGTCTTCTCATTGTTATTCAAATGAAAGATATTACCTCTAGTCTGATTACCGATTGCAATTTCCAAACCAGTTCTATTCATAATTTTGCATTTACCATTCTTGAATTGTAACTGAAATCCCTTTTCAACTAATTGACTAACACTTAAAAGATTGTGCTTCAAAACTTCAACATAATAAACGTTGTCAGTATTGTGCTTACCATCAAAAGATATAGTGCATTTTCCTTTGATCAAACAAGATTTATCATCCCCAAATCTTACTAGACCTCCATTGTATTCTTGAAAAGTTAAGAATTTACTTTCATCACCGGTCATATGATGTGAAAATTCAGAATCAATGATCCATTCATCATTTTCTTCAATTTTAGTTGCTAGGGCCTGCTCTACTGGTTGTACAGTAGGTTCCAGTTGATCTTCTGTTATTGAAACAAAAGCCCATCCATTGTCTGCCGGTTCCTCATCAGAATCATCAGTAACTCCTTCATCAACATAGTAACATGATTTGTCTCTATTCTTCTTAAATCTGTATCTCTGATATTCAGGGTTAGGCTTATATGTTCTTTTAGCTTCTTCTCTCAATCTTGAATGTCTATTAGGACACCTAGATGCCATATGACCAATTTTATTGCAGTTAAAAAATTTAAAATGTGCTTTACCTTCATACTTACTTCCAATAGGACCTTTAGGCATTTTCCTTGGAAATAGTGCTTTAAGCTCTTCAAGTTCTTCATTTTCCTTTCTGTTGTCTTCAAATTCTTTTGCATAAAGTGCTTTCCAATTAGATCTCTCAGATGATGATGATGATTCTACAGATGATGTTGCTTTGAAGGCTAAATCTGTCTTAATTGTAGCAATAGGACCAAATTCCTCAAGCTCAAAAGCTGAAAGTTTTTCAGCCAAAGTATCTCTAGATACTGATGTATTAGGCATTGTTCTCAATTCATTAATAGCAGTTACTTTCATTTTGTATGCCAGTGGCAATGCTCTTAAAACTTTAGAAACAATCTCATCTTCACTTAAGGATCCTCCACAACATTGTATACCCAAAACAATTTCATTAACTCTTTCCATAAAAGCATAAATTCTTTCATGTTCTTCCATTTTCAGATGTTCATACCTGCCCCAGAAGCATTCCAGTTTTGCAATTTTGACAGTGGTATCACCTTCATTTAATGTCTCCAATTTATCCCACATAGCTTTAGCAGTAGATCGGTTTGATAATCCCATGATTTGCTGATCTGACAAGGCGCTCAAAAGTGCTTCTCTTGCTTTGCAATCATTCTCCTGATCTTTAGCCAAGTTTGGTGGATTAGGTTGACTTTGTGTAGGACCAACATAGCCATTCTTTGTAACATCCCATATGTCTCTTCCAATGCAATTCAGATGTGTCTCCATTCTGATCTTCCATACACCATAGTTGGTTCCATCAAGTTTCAAACTATCCTTCCTGAAATAGTTAATTGCCATAGAATCTCCTCAAGTTGTTAAACTTCTGCAAAAAGAGGACTTAGCTCTAATACCAATTGTTAGAAGCTATGGTTGTCATTGCACCAAAAGATTGACCTGTCAATGCCCGATACAACCACTAGACTTATAGAATCCACATGAGGCTGTTAAACCATGTCACGAATCTCCGCAAGGGATGCTGGCCCACTACGAACATGTTATTTACCCTATGAATATATATTAGGGTAAAGTGTTATTTTATATAAATGGATGTTATGTTTTCAAAATTATTTTCTTAAAATGTAAATACTTTGGTTTTATTGAATTATTTTAAAAAAGTATTTATATAAAGATTATTGACTTTTCAATCTAAAATCTAAGGTGGAATATGTTTAATTTTCAAATCAAGGAATTTGATTGGCTTATCTTGTGTGCAGGAGATATTGAGAAGATGATGAATATTTGCTGCAAAATTTTATCAAGGCGGAGAATAAAAGACACATTATTAAAGCATCATTTAGTATTTTTTAGGGTTCTCATTTGTAAATATTTATTAAGCCAGAGGGTATGTCCTTTGGAATGCAACTATTTGTAACTCCCTTCTGTGTATGAAAGGGTGTGTCCTTTCATATATGTCTTTTGATCCACATACTTATAGGGAGTCATTTTTGTATATAATGGGGGGGGGGGGAATACTGTTGGGAAGGACTGCAAGTTATATGTATTAGGGAAGTCTATAGGAAGAAGGGTATCTTTTTGTGAGAACAAACGGTAATGGAGTATCTTCAAGTGCAACTTATGTATGCAATGATTTCCTAAAGATTAATATACAAGGTTCACTGTTTCTATTCTAAATATTATGCATACTTTTGTGTTGATGAGTTATGTTTGTCCTCTTGATACATCTATCATTTGATTTGCTATGATGTGCCATCACATGCTGTTACATTAAATGTGAGATTGGGTTTTCATTGTTTGTGTAACACATACTGAAACCTTCATAGTTGATGATTAATATTGTCTCTGGAGTTGATAAGATCTCTTGTGCACAAAGTGTCATAAATATCTCTGGATAGAGGCACTAGTCTGTTATTTATCTTTTAAGGTCCTGGTTTGTTATGCATTTAAGGTCCTTGATAGAGAAACATTCTTCCCAAACCCTATATGAATTTATCTTTGCATATTTCTTTTAAGTCCTGAAAGCATTCTTATTCTTAATATACAATCATAATCATTTTCATTTCTTTTCAAAAGCATTCACTTAAAACACATAATAAAGCATAATTACAGAACAATCATTTGCCAATTTTGCATTTTCTAACCATAAAGCTTAAAGTCCACTTTAAATAACTCTTTTTGTGCTTGAGAGGGAGAGGTATACCCACCTAGGTTCAGTGGAGCCATAAGTGCAGAGGGATTTGGTCTTTGACCATCCCTGTTCATTGGCCAAGGCTAGTTTGATCAGTTAAGGGCTTGGCAAATCCTTAAGTTTTCCAATCTATGGTTTTGGGCACCAACACATAGAGCTTGTGTATAGTTAGTAGCAACAACAATATACTCAGCTGCATCACTAGATAAAGAAGTACATGATTGTTTCTTGCGGATCCATGAAACCAACTTCCTTCCTAGAAAGAAAGCTCCACCGGAAGTACTTTTCCATTCATCAACATCACCTGCCCAATCTGCATCTGTATATGCACATAAATTTAAGTCATCATCCTTAGGGTACCACAAACCATATTCAGATGTACCTTGCAAGTATCTAAACATAATTTTCACCGCACTCTCATGATTTTCTCTAGGATCATTTTGATATCTTGATGCAATGCAAACAACATTCATTATATCAGGCCTAGTCTGAGTAAAATATAGAAGACCTCCAATCATAGACTTGTATCTTTTAGGATTTACTGGTGCAAATTCATCTTTCCTTGTCAATTTATCACTTGTAACCATAGGAGTACTTACCGATTTAGAGTCTACCATACCAAATTTCTTCAACAATTCCCTTGCATACTTATTTTGATAGATGAAAATACCTTCATCAATCTGAGTAATCTGCAAACCTAAGAAAAATTTCATTTCCCCAATCATAGACATTTCAAATTCTTTCTCCATATTTTTAGAAAATTCCATGCACAACTTATCTTCACCTCCAAAAATGATGTCATGAACAAATGCCTCAATAATAAGTATATCATCATCAGTGACTTTATAATATAGATTACTGTTAGCATTACTTTTAGTGAAACCAAGCTTCAAAAGATATTTATCTAACCTTGCATACCAAGCTCTAGGTGCCTGTTTCAATCCATATAAAGCTTTCTTTAACCTGCAAACCATGTTTTTGTCATCTGAAAGTTAAAAACCATCATGTTTCTCAATACAAACTTCCTCATCAAAGGCACACTTAACATCCATCCGATAAACCTTTAGTTTTTATGTGCAACATAGGCAAGAAATAATCTTACAACTTCAATCCTAGCTACAGGTGCAAAAGTTTCACCATAATCAATTCCTTCCTTCTGAGAATATCCTTTACAAACCAATCTAGCTTTATTCCTTACAACTTGTCCATCTTCATTTAGTTTATTCCTAAAAACCCATTTATTTCCAATAACATTCTTATTTTTAGGCCAGGGCACTAAAGTCTATGTGTTATTCTTTTCTATCTGATCTAATTCTTTTTCCATAGCTTTCATCCAGCATTCATCTTTACATGCTTCAATTACTGATACCAGTTCAACTTGAGAAATTAAACATACTCATTAGTTGCCAATATCCTTCTTGTCATCACTCCATTGTTCTTATCCCCAATGATCTAATCTTCTGAATGATTCATCCTTACATACCTAGGAGTCTTCTGATTCTCTGTTCCTCTTTCCAATTCTTTAGTTACTGTTGAATTTTTTGATACTGCTGGAGTAATTGGTTCAACATTATGTTCCAGTAAAGGTGTTACCAATTTATTTATGATCATTTCCACTATTGGTTCTTGCTCATAAACTCTAATTTGACTTCTATTAAGATCATCCACCTTGACATTAGTGCTCTCCACAATTCTCTACAATCTCTTGTTATAACATCTATATGCTTTTCTTTCATTAGAATAACCAAGAAATATTCCTTCATCACATCCAGGATCAAACTTTCCAATGAAATTATCTCTCCTGATATAACATTTACTACCAAAGATTTTGAAATACTTAACTGTAGGTGTATTGCCAAACCATAATTCATAAGGTGTCTTACCGGTTTCTCTTTTGATATGTACTCTGTTGAATGTATAAACTAATGTGCTCACTGCTTCTCTCCATTAGATATGAGGTAGATTAGCTTCCATCATCATGGTTCTAGCATCATCCAAGATATTTTTGCTCTTCCTTTCCACAACTCCATTCTGCTGAGGTGTCCGGGCAGCAGAGAATTGTCTCCTTATGCCATGCTTCTCACAAAAGTTATTAAACTCATCAGATGTGAATTCTCCACAATGATCTGACGTAAAACATTTAATCTTCAATTCTATCTCAGTTTCAACTTTAACTTTAAAGATTTTAAACTTTTCAAAAGCTTCAGATTTCTCCCTTAGAAAATTAACCCACATCATTCGAGAATAATCATCAATGATTAGCATAAAATATCTATCACCTTGAAATTTTTTAATTCTAGCAGGGCCACACAAATTAGTATGAATAAGATCAAGAACATAATTAGATTTGTCTTGTATATTCTTAAAAGAGGTTTTGACCTATTTTCCCATTTGACATTCTTTACATACTGGATTATAGGGCTTCACAATCTTAGGTATATCTCTAACTGCCTTAGTTGAATTGATATTTACCATGCAATCAAACTTCACATGACATAACATTTTATGCCATAGACAACTCTCATCAATTTAAGCAATCAAACATGTCTTCTCACTGGAATTCAAATGAAATAATTACCTTTTGCCTGAGTACTGGTTGCAATCTCCAAACCAAATCTATTAATGATTTTGCATTTTCCATCCTTGAATTATAATTGAAATCCCTTATCCACCAATTGTCCTACACTCAAAAGATTATGCCTTAAACCTTCAACATAATAAACATTATTAGTATTGTGCTTACCATCCAATGATATAGTTCATTTTCCTTTGATCATGCATTCTTTGTCATCTCCAAATCTAACCAGACCGCCATCAAATTCTTGCAAAGATAGAAACTTCCTTTTATCTCCAAACATATGATGTGAACATTGACTGGTTACCCATTCATCCTTATCTTCAATTTTAACAACCAATGCCTTATCTTTAGGTACATTCTCTTCTAGTGCCGGAACATCTTCCTTGATAGCCAAGAACACCCATTCCTTGCCATTGCCATAACCACTAGAAGAGTCTTGTACCGGTTCATCATCAAAATTAGTCACACCTTCCTCATCCGCAATGTAGCATGATTTATCTCTATTTTTCCTGTACTTATACTTGTTTCGATAACCAGGGTTAGGCATAAAATATCTTCTATCTCTTTCATCAAATCTTGAATTCCTTTCAGGACATCTAGATTCAAAATGACCTATCTTATTGCATGCAAAACATTTAAAAGGTGCTTTCCCTTTATACTTACTTCCTACCAGTCCTTTAGGTACTCTTCTAGCAAATAGGGCTTCCAGTTGCTCAGATTCATCATCTTCTCTTTTCATATCATCCAATTCCTTTGCATACAAATCTTTCCAATCTTATTTGTTGGTTGATGATGTAAATGCATGAAAAGCAGGTTCAGACTTCACAACTCTAGAGGGTCCAAATTCTTCAAGCTCAAAAGCAAATAATTTCCCAACCAAGGTATCTCTATTGACAAAATAATAAGACATTGTTATCAATTCATTAATTGCAGTAGTCCTCATCTTATAAGCCGATGGAAAAGCTCTTAGAACTTTAGAAACTATTTCATCTTCACTCAGTGTTCCACCACAACATTGAATTCCCATAACAATTTCATTTACCCTTTCCATGAATGTAGTAATCCTTTCATCTTCTTTCATCTTCAATTTTCATATCTCACCTAGTAACCATCAAGTTTAACAATCTTAACAGTAGGGTCACCTTAATTAAGAGTCCTTAACTTGTCCCATATAGCCTTTGATGATGATTTGTCAGTTAATCCCATTGTTTGCTGATCATAAAGTACACACAAGAGGGCTTCTCTTTCTGTACAATCATTCTCAAGCTCCTTATCCAAGTTTTTCAGAGGAGGATTTTCAGATGCTGGATTAAAAGGGGTTATTCCATTCTCTATGATTTCCCACATTTCCTTACCGAGACCTCTCAGACGAGTCTCCATCTGAATCTTCTATACTCTGTAATTTGTTCCATCAAGCCTAGGAATATCTCTCCAAAAGATAGTAGCAGATGAACTAGATGAACTTGAACTGTTAGTTTCCATAGGATCTTCCTCAAGTGGTTAAGCTTCCTCAAAGAGGACCAGAGCTATGATACCAAATGTTATAAAATTCAAATAACCAGAATACAACTGAGAGGGGGGGGGTGTTGAATCAGTTGTCACCGGATTACTAGAACCTTAAGCAATTAAAACTTTAATACTGAAACCCAAAAGATCAATATCGGAATACATAAACCAATTATTGAGATAGCAAATAAACCAATTAAGCATAAGTAACAATTAGAGAATAAATACCATCCACATGACACCAAGATTTGTACGTGGAAAACTTGGTAAAGGGAAAAACCATAGTGGGAAGCCTACCCATAGTCAGATAATACTTCTGTAGTAAGTATGTGATTATAATTGAGGGGCCTTCACTTGTAGGAAGGCCAACAACTTAGATCATGCTAATCATCACTAAAGGAGTCTCACTGACTACATAGAAATCCAGACTACAATCTGGAAGAAGGAATGAACTGCAATGATAGCATCTCCTATGCCTGAATATAGTTCCGGTTCAGCTCAATACCGAAGGACTAAATCCACTTACATAAACCCAACTCGATTACCAATGATCGACCAAACCCTCTGCCTGAATGATTATTACATTATTTGCTCCTATACCACATTTTTATATATGATCTACAATGAGATCTTACATCATATATATACAAACCCTCAATCACAAACAATAAGGTCGGCCACCAGACAATAAATCAATTAAATAATTATAAAACATGTTGGCCTGAGAGAAAACAAATAATATCCAACCCATAAGACATCCCGAAAACACATCAAAAGTCCAATTCACATGTTACATTAAGCTGGTCCATAACCTAGATAAACCGAGACCCAATATAGGTCCACACATGCTAAAGCAATGATCCCAATCAACCAAGTCTTGAACATGATCACCATCAACATCTTGAATCTCTACTAGAAGTCTCACCAACACCACTTATGCATAACATCAAAGATCTTCAACAAAGCTCTGCTGGTCAAACCCTCACCGGAACAACAAACCAAGCTTACTAGCATACAGGATAGCATTCGATCACCAAATCAAAACCAATTGACTGAACATGAATCTGAGTAGCATGAATAGGCTGATTCCATAACCCAAACATACTGAAGCATACCAGATCATCATGCTAATCCAACTAGAAACCAAGAAACTTATCGGGACCAGAAGGATACTGGTAAAGTATCCAAAACAACTAGTGTTGACATCAATGAAAAAAAATAAATGCAACACATAATCAATTCCTCCAAATGGCCAACAATAATAGCATTGCTGCTTGCAAAATGACATATCCACATGTACTTTTTGACTTTTAGATTTTGTACTAACACGAACACTTGTGTAGCTTGTTCTAGACTGTAGAAGACAAATTTGATAAACTACTAACCCGTGGTCTTGCAAGTTTGTTTGTAAAAGATATTTTTTTATCACTAAGTGGATGCTTAGGTGAAATTTTTATTTCAGTAGTGGATAATCTTGTTTGTTGTGTTTTCATGGTAGTAGGTATATGCTTTACCTTTGTGCAAACTTGGGTGATAAAAAAGCCAAACCTACCTTTTTGTTGTTAGATTAAATCCCCAAATATCGCAGAGGTATCCTCTCCCCTTTGATGGGTGCAAGTGAAACCATGGTATTTCCTTAGCAAGCCTACCTTCTAGTACATTACACGTGTGAGAGGGAATGACTCAAAGAAGTTTCTTGAGTTTCTATATAAAAGGGTAGCAAGTGAAAGCTTGTCCAAACAATCCATATGGATAGGGTGCAATCTGAATTCATGTCTTCCAATAAGGGTTATCAAAGATTTTAGTAGCTTACCTTGTGAATCTTTATGTGATTGTGTTCCTCGAGCTTGAATAGAAACCATTATTTTAGAAGGCCCAAAATACACTCACTAATTCAGGGAATGTGGATCGTATCTTGAAGTTAACCCTTCATGTACCCTTCCTCGTGAGGTATGAATTTCTTCTATTAAAAAAGGTTTTTGAATCTTCAAGGAATGAGATCTGGTGTGCCTGTGTCGTGGTGGGGGAGTCAGTGTCACCAAATCTCTGCATATCCACTTTGTCTGAGGTATTTCTATTTATAGTGAAGGGCCTTAGTGAGTAGTATCCACTTTCCAACCTAGGTTTTGCATGATTTCAAGTGTTTCCAATTGTTGAAACTAGTTATGTTAAATTTGGGCTAATCTAGGCCCTCTCTTACCTCACGCTTGATTACGCGTTAAATTGGCCAATGTGTATTCTTGTTTGACATCTCTTGCCAAGAAGAAAAAATCCAAGTTTGACCAAACCCATAAAGTCCTGCTCAAAATTGTCTTTTGATGTCCATGTTTTTATTTCGACGTCTCTGCCTATAGAACTCGTCTCCGTTTGTCATACCGTTGACTGCAAAACATCATCTTCAACTGTAAAATGGTGTCTCTGCCTCTATTTCACCATCTTTGCCTAAAGAAATTTGTGAGCCTACCTCTTTGATTTTCAATGCGCCATATCCAAAAGTCTTTCAAACATGTGAAAAAGTCCATCTATCATCGGTTTAAAAAGAAGCCCAGTCAAAAGGAAATCCAAAAAAGGAGAAGCTTTGTATATAAACATTATAAGGTCTTATTGAAAGACCAAGTGTTCTTACACCGTATCTAAGACTTCCTCAATGGATTTACAATAGAGTTTGAGCTAGAACCCTTGATATCATGAGCCTTCACACAAAGAATAGCCTTGTCACAAAGACTTAATGGGAATTACCGCATCTCTCCATCTAGTACTCTACAACTAGAAATATACTACTAAAGCCTTTGCCATCTCAGTAACCTCCATATTTTTCCATCAATCCTTATTCTAACCATTCTTCCATATTAGTCAAACTTTCATGATCCTTGTGGACTTAGTGCATCATCCAAAAATCAACCTTTTAATCTAAACCCATGAAATCACATCTAGTAATCATTGATCCCTAAAATGAGATCAAAACTTTATAAAAGTTTAATCTAGATCTTTTATCCTTTGAGAAATCCTAATTAGTATAGTGCTTGAGAAATTATCTAGCTCAAGTATTGTACCTAATTGGCCTTGATCATTTGGTTTCTCCAAACCCTTATCCACAACTATTCTTGCTTATGAACTTAGCATATCCTAAGGTGGTAAAGAATTGATTCTAATCCAATCATAATCAAAGGATATAGATTTAACCTAGCTTAGTTTTTACGTTGCTCCCAAACCAAATCATCGATCCCTACACCTCATCTAATATTTCTTGGGAAATTTTCCTATCCCAAGTAAGAGAAGATTTTAATCCAATCCAATCCAACCTAATACTAATAAAATGAGTAAGGTTCTTTCCAATTCAATCCAATTTCACACAATCCTACTCTAATGATCAAATCTTTCAATTGTCAAATTAAGACACTAAGTACAAAATCATGATTTCATATTCCTTCATCCTTCTTTTGCATTTACACATTCATATCATTTCAACATTCTTCCATTCTTTCCACCTCGAGGTTAACCTTGTATGGTCTACACGTGTGAAAAAGAAAAAGATGGCTGCCCAAAGAGATGAACTTCCTAATCCCAATTCCTATTTGACCATGAAAATCGAGAAGGGGAAGTCCTTGTAGTCCAAATCGAACATTCACATCGCTAGCAAACTTTCCTAAGGGATCCATATAACCTAGAGATGATAGAAAAGATGATAAAAAGCCATCCTAGTGGTTTCCTAATGGATCTTGTTAAACATGGAGAAAGGATGCCACTTGACTTTGATAAGTCTATCCTTGAGACCCTCATGGAAAGTGACTTTAGTGATAGGACCATCCTTGACACCATCCTCAATCCTCATCCAAGGAATTCCATACTTGCAAGCACTACCAATCCCACCATTCAACCACCCACGACCTTTGTACCTTTGAATAATTTAGCTAACTACATCAATACTAGCCTTCTGCCTGTTAGTGTTCCACCCAATTAGCACCCCACAACCACTTCACAAGTGGCTGCATCTTCTTACCAATACATTGGTGGTGGAATTTAATCTATGTCTATTCATATCCTATCCACATCCAATTTGAACTATGGGTTCCACAATTTCCAACACCAAGCACCCGACCTAGCCAAGGAGATCCAAGGCATGCATTACATGATAAAAAACCTAAAGGAAGAGACTCACAAGAAGACTTATACGTTTGAAGAAAATGTCCATGTCCTTTTGACCCATCACTCTTAGTGGCTCTTTATCACTTGGTTTTGTGATTCCTAAGTTTTACAAGTATAGAGGTAAAGGAGATCCTAGAGAATATGTTAGGGAATTCTACATAGCTTGTCAAGAGGTCTCTCATAGTGACGTTTACCTAAGAAGACTTTTTCCAAAAAGTCTACGTGGGCTTGCTCTTGCTTGGTTCACTGGATTGCCTCATGGCTCTATCCCCTCATTCCTGATCTTGTTAAAAAGTTTGTGGCTCATTATGAATATAATATTGAGAATGATGTGTCCATGGTTGAACTATGTAATACCAATAAAGAGAAATGGAGATACCTTTGCCAACATTTTACAAAGGTGGCATCACCTCATTAGAAAATTCCCTTGGGATATCCCTGAGTCATACCAAGTTGAGTTGTTCCTTCACAACCTTATACCTGAGATGTACTTTCATTTGAGTTTCCAATGCCTTGAGAGCTTTGAATAAGTCACCAATGAAGGTCTATCTCTAGAAAGAGTTCTCCTTGAACAAGGGGTCCTTAAGACATATAAAAAAGATTCCCAAGGGTCATCATCCAATGATAAGTCTAAGTATTGGTCCAAGAACAAACATGTTGTCAATAAAGGTGATCGATGTTAAACATTTCCAAACAATTACCATACCATCAAATCCAACCACCAAAAACAACCCATTTCATACCTAATCCAATCCTCAAAACCAAACCAAACCCCACAACACCATCTCCATCCCTAGCCGACCATCATGTCCTAATAACCAACCTCAACAAGAGTACAACCCACTTGTCAAACCCATAGAGGTTTTTTCCCAAAATCTTGTCCAAGCCAATGCAATGATCTTTTTTCTATGACCCATCATTATGAACCAAATCAACCCAAACCATATTAGTCAATGAAAATGAATATTGTGATCACCATAGTATACAAGGTCACGGTACTAGATAGTGCACGAAGCTTAACATTCAAAACCTTATTGAAAAATGTGACTTTGAAGTTTCAATTGCTAAAACTAACAACTCCAATGATTAACTTAAATGTATCAAGACCCTTTTCCTAAACATGGTAAAGATAAAGGCTCATCATCTCATGTCGTTTCTCATGACTACATCAATACTATCATAGGATTTGACTCTCTATAGGATGAATTTAGCCCACCAAAAATTATGTCAATATCATTCAAGGCGCCCCTCCTTTTTCATTCAATATCCCAACCCAAGAAAAGGTAGTCACCAAGGTGCCTCACCTTCAAATCCACACCCTTCAAGCAATTGCAATGTAACCACAAGAAGAGGAGTAACTATCAAAAGAGCTCCTCATCCTCCATCTTCTTCCACACCATCCACCACTCATTAAAATATCCTTCATCACGTTGGTAAGATGCCTGCACAAATATCCATTCTTGAGATCCTCAAGGCTTCACCCGTCCACAAGGAAATTATTTAAAAGGCCTTAATAGAGTCACACGTACTTGACAACATCAATGTTGTGCAATTTTAGGCCTTAATAGGTAACCTTGTTGCACAACATCACCTAGTCTTCACTTTTAAAGACATTCCATCTGATGATTCCTCACATAAAAAACCCCTCCACATTGAAGCTATTGTACATAAGCACAAAATAAAAAGGATTCCTTATAGATGGTGGATCCAATTTAAATCTATGTACATACAAGTTGATCAAACAGTTGGGATTCTTTGAAGACCTTGTTGATCCTATAGGTAAAATTACAATCAAGGAATAAACTTCCAAAGACACAAATAAAATTCCAATCCAAGTAAGCCAAACCACAATTAACATAAACAATCAAGTCTTGGACCTTGATATCCCATATAACATCCTTCTTGGTCATCTATGGATTTATTCCATCCAAGCCATCCCCTCCACCTATCATTCATGCTTGAAATTTCCATACAATGACAAAGAAGTTTGTTGGACATTGTTGCTACTAGGATATGTTGTTTGTCATTGATGCCAACATATTCCTATGTTTTAGTGTTGCAAAGAATTGGTTTTAGTGTTCCATAATTCTTCTTGATTAGATCACTTGATTTGGTGCATTTGAGGTTTCTGATTTTTTTGTTCAGTGGCTAGTAGAGTCTATTTTTTGATTTGGTGAGCTTTGGTATGATGACATCTTGTGCTATGGATTTGGGATAATGTTTTGGATGTTCGTGTGTATCTTCATATCGAGTGGTTGGTGGTTTGGTTCTCTGGAAGCTATCTTTCTTATCTGAGTTGCTGTTGTTGAGTGTTCTTGAACGTTAGTGTGTTGATTGATGAAGATTTGCATAAGTGGTGTTGGTGAAAGTATTGCAGATGGTTATAATGTACTTTTTGGTGTTTCCCAATCATGTCCTATTTGTCTTGGTGATCTGGATTGATTATTGTGCGAGTTTTTGGTGATTTTCATGATTTGGTGATGTTCTTCGTGTTATGTGGTATTTTGGTGGTGTAACATGTTGCAGATGGTCTTGGCATGGTTTCCAATGGTGATGAGTGTTCGGAGATTTGATTTAGGTCCATGTTATGCTATCCATGTCATTATATTGGTTTGGTTGTTGATTTATGTATTATGTGATTGTAGTTTTGTAATTAGGTGTTATGGGTTTGGCCGACCTTGTAGTCAAGGTTGATGAATTATATAAATGGGTGTAATATTCATGTAATTTGGTGTTGAGAAGTTGAGTCTGAATTATCAGAGAGTGGTGTATGTGCAATCAAGTGAAATTATGTTTCAGTGTGGTGTGTAGAGGTAGAGCAGAGATTGGTGAAGAGTGGACATCAGTGCTTAACCAAAACTGTCATCAAGCATTAACATATGTTATTATTGTAGTTCATTCTTTCTGGATTGTTGTCTGAATCTTATTGTAAGGTAGTGAACATTCCCTAAGGTTTGGAGCCTTCTAGGTCATTGTAATTTGAGCAGTGAGCTCTAGGAAGTGTTGCTGAATGCATGTGCATTCCTCATTGTAATATTTACATGTATTACTGCAGGGTATTATCTCATTGTGGGTAGGTTCCCACTGTGGTTTTTCCCTTAACCGGGTTTTCCACATTAAAAATAATGGTGTTATGTGTGTTGTTTTTATTATTGTTATCTTTCCTTTTATTGAAATTGATCTAATCAGAGATTGTGCTTAATTGTTTAATTCGGTGAAAACTGATTCACCCCACCCTCTCAGTTTTCCTTCTTGGTGCTGCCAACAAAGTCACCATCCCTATTGATCCATAACCCTTTCAATATTGCAAGCTCCAAGAGGGGAATAACATTCAACATTTCCTACTTAATTCCCCCACTTCCACATCGCTCAATACTTCATCTAATGACACATCTACCTCTAATCCTAATCCACCTGAGATCAAGGACAAGATTATTGACAAATGATATGGATAATATTGTCTACAGAATGCACTTTATGTGGGGCACCTCCCTACATATCCTAAGTCTTATGGTAGACCTAAAGAAATTGAAATTTCAAAGAAGCCTACCATTTAGTGTAAGAAGACCACTTTCCAACATTGGGGTCCCTTCGATGAAGAAAAAATGGTGTAGCATCATAAATTGTACACCCCTAATTAGGGTTGTCCAATTCCACACTTAGGTTAGCACTTTCCTTAGTGTGTCTCATTGCATCTTGCATTTAAAAGGCTCCTTAAGGCATTTAATTATTAATTTAATTAAATCCAAAGTCCTCTTTCATCAATTCACATATCATAAAATTGTCCCTTCACCCTAGGTGCACCCCTTTTTATTTCATTTCAAATTAATCCTATTAAAGTCCTAATTCCCATCTTCAAGGAAAATTTTCATATATCTAAACACCCTGGATTGACCTACTCTGTTGGATTTGACTTTGTAATCACGATATCTCGCATCCCTAGAAAATCAGAAAAAGTCATCTAGAACAAAATGCTACAATTTTGGTCTCAATCTTTTCTCCTTGAATTTTGGGAGCTTAATTTGGTGGTATTATAATATTCAAATCTTTCTTTATGTCAATTTTTTCTGATTCTAAGTCGATTCATCATCAAAATTAAGTTAGGGTTTCATAAATATGGTCTTTTCTTTCCCTCATTTGAGGATCCAAATCTAGCAATTGAAGCAGATCCTTGGGAAGTGAAAGTACAAGTGTTATGTGAAGTTTACAATCAACAAGTTCATCATACATCAATTTTTCATCATTCATGAAGCTTTAGGAGGTATTGAAGAATAATAGGTGGATCATTGAATATTGATTGACTTGTACCTCTCCTAAGGGTTTGGTATGGTTTCATGTTATTTTCATCTCTATCTTGTAGGTGCAGTTACATGTTTTCGTTGGAGCAGACAATTTCTGAAAGACCTTAGCTAACTGTGACAGGCCCATTTTCATAATCAAGACCTAGATCTCAAGGACCAGGGCACCCATGCCCTAGTCCTACCTCAGTTAGTTGCAAATTTAATAGACAATATTCAGACAGACTCAATTTCTAGATTTGCAATTTCCAGATCAATTCAATTACCAGGACCAAAGCCCCCAATGCCCCAATCCAATCAGACCAAGCTCAATTTCTAATATCAGGTGCACAATATCATATTCCCATTTCTAGTTATGTACCTTTTGTCTCAGTTTTGCTTCTACATCAGACTATTACTGCTGCTATTCTAGTTGTTTCCATTCATCCTACTAGCTTAGCTTGGGATTCTCTAACGTTTGACTCGTTTATTTTCATATGAATGAAGGATAGAAACTCTAAAAGTATTACTTGACTCTCTTTTTAAGAGTAAGTCAAAGTGAATCACTTCCTTAGGCTCTTTTGTATTTCAATGTATGAATGAAAGTGGGATTAGGCCCTAATCTACCCAATTCCATTTTCATCCATCGCATTTTGGTGAATTTGACCTTCTTACATTTGTAATTTTTGATTAGATTTTATTATTGCATGTTTATTTTCCATCAAAACCATAAAAATATAAAAAATATTGCCATATGCATTGTATGTTTTTAATTTTATATGTACTTTTTATTTCAAAAATGTTGGATCTTTATTTGCAATATTTTCATTCATATGATGATGCATTTGCTTGTGATGATTATACATTTAGTAAGGACAAACTTGATGAAGCTCTTAATGAGTTTCTTTATCCCAAGCCTTCTAAAGAAATATTTTGCCAAAGACTAATCAATGTAGTTAGTATGCCATTTCATAGTGATGATGAAGATAATTTGGATGACTCTTTCCATGAAGTCATTCCTATTAATTCATCCTCCAAATCTAGTAACATGGTGATTTACAACAATCCTCTTTATGATGACTTATCTCCTTTTGAATATAAACATAAACCATTTATTAGTTATGACTAGGCTATGTTAGATGACATGCTTAATGATTTCATGTCTACTAAAACTTCTTCAACCAATGTTCAAACATCCAAGAGATTGATTAACATGATAAATGTGAATGAACATAACTTTCAAACAACTCCTAATATACCTCTCTTTTTGGTATCTCTCTTTGTGGTTCAAGGTGTTAGTCCTTGAAATTCTCAATCTCTTAACATGCCTCTCTTTGTGGTTTAAGGTGGTTATACTAATGATGCTTTTTGCACTCCTAAAAAACCAATTATTACTGTGGAAGGAGGATATCCCACCAATAGTCCTTATTGTAATACCCTAAAAATGGTCACCTAAACCATGGACCCCTAACCTCGACAACATCACCAAGGTCCTAACCAGAGGCAATTAAATCAACCTTGAGCACCTAATTAATTAATTAATTATTCAATCATTAATGTTACATGGAAAATTAATCATTCTATATTAATTAAATATTTATTTAATTAATTAAATAATTCCAAGTAAATCATTTTGACCAATTATCCTATTTATTTAATTAAATATCCTAGCATATTAAATTAATAAATAAATTTGTCATTTAAATCACAAAAAAAATGTTAGAGTAATCTTTTATTAGCTAATAATTATTTATTTAATTATTAGTCTTTTATACTCTATGCTTAAGCTAAACTTAGGAATCTTATAATTCTTTAGGGTTTTCACCTTTAGGATTTCGAGTATCCTTTTATAAGGATTCTCACTTTGTATTTTAATAACAACTACAATTATTGAATTGCATTCTTGTTGCACAATCAATATGACTCCTCTTTTCTAGATCTCTAAATTTTGGCCTCCATAGTTTTTTTGCTTCTCTCCTTCTGTGACAGGTTTGCATGTAGGTGATCTTTGGGAGCTGTAGATTTGATTTTTCCCCAACTCCAATATGGTATTAGAGCTCTAGATTTGCATGCCCCTGTTCCCTTCATGAGAGATTTTGGGCCTTGTTTTTCAAATCTGTGTATTCAGGGGTTTGTGTAGTTTTTTTTTTTCCATTTATGGGGGTAGATGATTTTTTGGTACATTTTGGTGCCAAAAGGACCTCACAGTTGGATTCAAAAGGCTGATTCCATGATTTTTGATATATAATTTGCCTATTTTCAGTGATAGGGGCATCTGGGGCATGAATTTTTATTGGCACATTTTTCGAGACACGAAAATCCATACAGCTGTACCTGCAAATGCGTCAAAATTTTTTTGACAAAAAAGAAAAGAATTTTTATTATTTTTTATTTTTACCCTCTTTATGCCCTACAAGAAGGATTTTTTTTTCTTTTGTTCGTAACTTGGTCATACAGAGGCACTTTTTGAAAAACCTTATATCATCGGAAAGCTCTTCTCGAGCTCTATCCAGATTTGGAGGTTTAAGTTTTGATTTTTCTTTCTTGATGGTAGTTTTTTCTATCAAAGCTAGAGGTTCCTTTTTGCACTCCGGGAGACATAACTTGAGCATTCGAACTCTGTTTTTTGAAAACTTTATATCATTGGAAAGCTTGTTCTGTGTTTGTTTCATTCATATGAGTTTTCTTTCCAGATTATGCTCTAGGTATATTTTATTTATTTTTTTTCTTTTTAGCACTCTGGTGAATATCTTGGATGTTTCAAGTCCTGGGATCTCTTTCTTTGAGTAGGATGTCTCGTCTTTGGTTGTTCTTTCTGTTTCCAGTCTTCTATCTCTTCTGCTCATTGTAGCATTTTTTTTATGCAAACACACTGAGATAAAGTGCCACCATGCATTGTATACTTGGGATCTTGCACATCTTGTGCCTTATTGTACATGCACTACTTATAAAGTGTCATGGGGGGGTTGATGTTTGCCTTTGTTTGCCATCTACCTTTATCATGTGAGTGTTCCTTCCATGACATTAGCCTCATGACGTGTGTCAAGTGAGTGTTCCTTCCATGACACTATGTACTTTCTCTGCATCGTCGATGTTCTTCTTCGTCATGCAGTTCTTGTTGGCTGTCCTTTTTAGTGTACCTGCCCCTCTCCCTTTTCAACATTATGGGGAGGTTTTTCCTATTGTTCTAATGCTTCCTTGGTTTGATTGATCAACTGTTCAGGCTTTGGTGTTTCATGCCATCTGTATCTTTGAGTTCAGTTTTTTGCCTTTGTTTGCCATCTGATTCAAGTAGTGTCATTTGAGGGAACTCATGCAGATTACAGTTTTCTCTACCTAGTCATGTTCTATTTCAGTGGAGGGTCTTCAGATCAACAGTTACTCTTCAACAATATTTGCAGCTATTTCATGCTTCAGTGGTTTTCTTCATTCTCTTCTTTTTGTTCCTATCTTCTGGAACACTCTTGTTTGGAGGCTTCTTAGTCCTTCACTTGAGCTTTCATCTCTTCTTGGAGAGGAGTTTTGTTCCCACAAGGTTTTCTCCTTTTTTCTCCACTTTACATAGATTTTATTGTAATTGGGTACCTCATCAGGCCTAGTTGTCGGGACCCATTGTTGCTTTCCTGCATTTTTTACATGCTTTTTTAGTCCTTAGTTGTTTTTCAGCTACTCCCTAAGTTCATCTTAAGGGGGGGTGTTAGAGTAATCTTTTATTAGCTAATAATTATGTATTTAATTATTAGTCTTTTATACTCCATGCTCAAGCTAAATTTAGGAATCTTATAATTCTTTAGGGTTTTCACCTTTAGGGTTTCGAGTATCCTTTTATAAGGATTCTCTTTTTGTATTTTCATAACAACTGTAATTATTGAATTGCATTCTTGTTGCACAATCAATATGACTCCTCTTTTCTGGATCTCTGAATTCTGGCCTCCATAGTTTTTTTGCTTCTCTCCTTCTGTGATAGGTTTGCATGCATGTGATCTTTGGGAGTTGTAGAGTTGATTTTTCCTCAACTCCAATAAAAAAGAATTAATTTAAAGAAAAAAAGGAATTAATTTACAAAAAGAGATTTATCACAAAAAGAGGAATTAATCTGCAAAATAAAGAGTTAAATTAAAAACAAAAGAAAATAATTAAATTGAGAGAAGAAATCAAACTTAAGATATTTCTTTTTCTAAAATTGAGATATCTTGAGAAATCAAAAAAACAATTAAATTGAATTAATCATTTTCTCTAAAAATAAAAATCAAATCTTTTTTTGAGAAGGGTAAATGCACAAAGTTGGGTCCCAATCCCGAGGAAGTCTGCAGGTTGGGAAAAGAGCCCGCTAGAAATGGGTGCCCGAGGCGTTTAAAAATGGGCACACGTTTTTCAGAAATGTGCACCCGTTTTTTGAATGTATTAAAAAAAAAACAACCATTTCCATCATTTTCACTGCTTCAAAAATGGGTAAACATTTTAGAGGAGCACGGGTACCCATTTTTTTCATCCTAGCTGACCCCCCTAGACCATTTTTTACCTCCTTCCAAGTACGTAGTTTATTTTTTATGTTCTTTTTTATTCTTTTTTATTTATTTTTTATTATTTTTCATAAAAAAATGTTAATTTATTGTTATTTTTTAATTTTAATGTTTTAAAGTTTGAAAAACGTTTTTTATTTTATTTAATTTCATGTTTAAAATAGTTTTTAGTTTTTAAATATTGCAAAAAACATGAAAAGTAAAAAATAGTAAAATCTTAAAACCGTAGGAAAAAAACAAAAACCAAAAAACGTAAATGAACAATAAACATTAGACACAAAAAAAGACAATACACCTTGGACATAAAAATGAACAATAAACCCTAGATAGAAAAAAAACGAAAAAAAAACCCTAGAAAAAAAACAAAAAAAAAACCCTAAAAATTTAACGAACAATTAACCCTCTCTTTCATTACACACTCTCTCACACACACACGTACACGTTACCCTCTCTTTCATTACACACTCTCTCTCAATCTCTCATTACCCCTCTCTCTCTCACACACACATTACCCCCTCTCTCTCCCTCTCTCTCTCACACACACATTACCCCTCTCTCTCTCTCTCACACACGTTACCCTCTCTCTCTTTCATTACCCTCTCTCTATCATTACCTACTCTCTATCTCTAATTATCTATTACCACTATAACTCGTTGTATCTCAAATTACCTACTCTCCCTCTCCCTCTCTCTCTATTTTAATCATGCGTAAAATTTTGAATGTTTAAATTTATATTTCTAAATGTTGTATTTAATTATAGGATTCTTTTGTAAAAGTTGACGTTTAATTTATGTTTTGATGTTTAATTTATGTTTAAATTGAACTTTAAATTGATCGTGTTGAAATGTTACATTCTATATGTTTCCAATGTTATGAATAAATATTAAACATGTATAGTTAGAAGTTAAAATGATATCCTAGGACACCTTAGTATAACCTACAACCTTTTAAGATACCTAGACCCCTTAAGATACCTAACTACCCCTTAGTAGGACCTTTAATACTATAAGATTCCTTACCTTCTCTCTCTCTCTCTCTCATATTATCTATTCTCTCTCTCTCTCTCATTATCTATTCTCTCTCTCTCTCTCATATTACCTACTCTCTCTCATTACATACTCTCTATCTCTCTCTCTCATATTACCTACTCTCTCTCTCTCTTTACATACTCTCTCTCTCTCTCTCTCTCACTTATTATCTATTCTCTCTCTCTCCCTCTCATATTACCTACTCTCGCTCTCATTGCATACTCTATCTCTCTCATATTACCTACTCTCTCATTACATACTCTCTCTCTCTCTCACTCTTATCTACTCTCTTCTCTCATTATCTATCATCTCTCTCTCATATTACCTACTCTCTCTCTCATTACATACTCTCTCTCTCTCTCTCTTATTATCTATATCCTCTCTCTCTCTCTCTCATCATCTATTATCTAATATCCTCCCTCTCATCATCTATTCTCTCTCTCACACATCATCTATTCTCTCTCTCTCTCTCTCTCTCATATTACATACTCTCTATCTCATTATCTATTCACTCTCTCATATTACCTACTCTCTCACATTATCTATTCTCTCTCTCATATTACCTACTCTCTCTCTCTCTCTCTCTCTCTTATTGATTATTCTCTCTCTCTCATGATTATTTTTATGATTTTGATAAAACTTATACTAATGCATCTTTAGATGTTAAATCAAATTCATGTTCCTTATATAATATTGATCTATCTTAAATCAAATTAATTTATCAAATTCATGTTCTATATTAAAATGGATTTATATAATGATTATTAAAAAGAGATATATATTAAGAAAAATAGGTAAAAAAGTATTGTTTGAGTTGCATGGGCATTATGATGTTTTATTTTGTAGAATATTTCTTATACTTTGATTTAAGTGGATAATATTTCTTAAATGATGCTTATTATTAAAATAGACCCACCTATTAATAATATAGATCTATGTGAGTTTCCTTTTCATATTTAAGTTGGTAAATTGTATTTAATTATAAGTTTTTTTGGAAGGTGAAATGTAAATTAAATAGTAATTGTAAATTTTCATGTTTGTATATATATGCAGATTATTTTCACATAATGGACAAGTTTGAGATAGATGAGCTATTAGGTCTAGCACCACCTCCACCTCCACCCCCTCCACCTCCACCTCCACCTTCACCTCCACCTCCACCCGATCAGTTGAGGCAGACCATTAGGAGGAATATTGATTCTCTGATTAGAGATATCCACATCATTAGATGTGAACCTCATCCTCCTCCACAACTATTACGCCTTGCAGATAGTATGCAAGGGATTGTTCAATTTGTATAGGCTTTAGATAGTGAGTTGGATAGATATCGTAGTTGGAGGGAGGGATTGCGTGCTTTTTATGCTGATGGCCTATCATATAAACAAGTCAATGAATTGAAAATAACAAAAATGGATTTGAAAAAATATTTTGTGAACCCTAAGATGGGTGTAGAGATAGATCTGAAGAATCCACAGATCTCTATTCGATGGTGCAGGCACCTTGACATAACTAGACACTTTTGGGAGCGGTGGTGGATGGTCTTTGAATCCGCCACACTCCAATCATGAGGTGCCCATGTAATTTTTGAAAAAATTATGGGCCAAATTTGAATTGGGTAAAAAACCTAATTACTTTGACATTAGATCATTTTAGGGGGTTGGGAGAGGCATGCCCCAGGATAGGCCAGGGGCCAAATTGAGCGACAAAGTTAGAAACCATGTGCACGATGATCCCTCGGTTCCTCTTCCTGCATCGATTGTTCTAGCACCTACCCATCATCAAGCAGTGGATTCTTCTCTTGGTCAATTGAGTGCACTGTCGGGCAATTTGGTACAACAATTGTGCGAGGTGAGGGTTGACCTCAACTTAGCACATGTTTGCATGAGCTGCGAGAATGTATGTATGGGTCCATAGAGTGAGGTTGCCCCTGGAGGAGATGGTGATTTTGATGATGTTGATGCTGCCCATGGTGGTTATGATGATTCTGAGGAGGCTGCACATGCTGATGCCATCTCTTCATATGTTGATCTCCTGTGCGTAGATGATGATCAGCCTACAGAGGTACAAATTTATTTATATAATTTACAGTGCAATATTAAATTCCTTATATATACACATATGAACTATAACATGAGTCAATTTTTCTGAATAGAGGATGGATCATACCATGTCATTGAGGGACCGACATCATGTTACCTCGATACCTAGAGATGTCGATGCCCCATTTACGGTATGCACTTTCATCTAGATACATTGTATTGATATGGACATTTAAAATAAACAATAATTTTTTTAATGTAATGATGTGTATGATATGTTTTTTCAATTTGGTAGGGTGATTCGTGTAGCACTGAGGTGGCTATTTCTTCATGTGACCCGTCAACCACTGAGGCTCAGCCTCATATACCACTAGTATGTTTTTCATCCATTAATTTGAAGTGTTTATATTCTTACTAATTTATGTAAAACTCTGATTTATGTTTGTTATTTTTTGCAATTGCAGGCTTCTGGATTGTTTGATGGTGCATCATATGTATGCCTTCACCCATCAGTTACTTTGGCTGCACATGACACACCATATGTATGTTTTTCTGCAATAAACTTGTAGTCTATATATATAATTTATGTATATACAGGTTTGATTAATGCTTTATATATGTTGTTCAGGTTGATACCACTACCAATATTTGTATGGCTACAAGATTGAGCCAGATGCAATAGTCGACATTGTCATTTGCGGTGATGATTAGAAAAATAATTTTTAATTTGTTTATACTGTGTACTTGGATTTTATAGGGATTATCAAAATTGACGTACAATGTTTTTTTTACAAGACTTGACTACAAGCACTGTTCTTGTTCGTGATAATGGACCTCCACATACTAGTGAGGGTATTGTAGAGCATGGTCGTATGGTAATTTATTTTATTTTCAGTATTTAATTACTTTATAAGTGAATTATGCAAGTATTTTCTTCTTATGCTAAATCTTCTTCTCATGTAAAATCTTTTAATAATGTACAAGAGGGTGGAGACACTGATACTGCACACACACAGGATGGTGCATATCATGACCACGTGCAGCAGGATGATTCATCTCAACCACCTTCACGTGGAGTGAAGAGGACTGCAAATGAGATGCATGAGTTCTTAGATTATATATTTTAGATCATGTCATATTATTGTGTTATGGAATTTTTATGATGACACTTGTTATGTTATCCTGGGACTTGTTATTATGTTATTTCAACTTGTTATTATGTCATTTCCTTGTTATTATTTTTTCAAGACTTTTTATTATGTCATCAGGAATTGTTATGTGATTATATATAAGACTTTTTATTATGTCATTTCCTTGCTATTATGATATTAGGTCATGTTATCTAATTTGGTGCCCTCTAGTGATTATATATGATCTATTTATGACTTCATATTTTAACATTGTGATTGATCATCTTATAGTACAACAATTTATAATTCAATAAAAAATAATTATCCCAATTTACAATAACATCCTATTCTTAAAATAATAATAAAATCAAGAACTTACAATTAATCTATGAAGAGATTACGATAAAATAAATTTATCATAAAAAATTAGAATGATTGTAACACAATTACAATATGCACAAAATAACATTAAATTGTTATGAAACCAAAATTGTATCTAAACTAGACAAATACAATGTAACACAATAAAAAAAAATAGAATGATTGTAATACAATTACAATGTGCACAAAATAACATTAAGAAGAAGATAACTAACACAATGTTGTTTATGAAACCAAAATTGTATCAAATGTAGACAAATACAATGTTAAAGGGACAAAGATTTTTTATTTATTTATCATAATTAAATATAAAAGAGTTCACACAATTAACACAAACTTACATGCATATAAATTTGATTCAACCTAATGTATCATTTTCATCCTCTCTCTTCTACAATGCGTCTATGGTTTCCTCATGCTCTTCTACTGAAAGTGTCCACAATACCTTATTAGTAGGTCTACCTTTGTATCTTTCTAATTTGATGTTTGTTGCCACCACCAAATGAGAATAGTGTATAATCTTCTTTTCTGATTGATAGTCTTCATAAGTTGGTAAGCCATTCCTTCTTGTTAAGTATTTGCGTAGCCATGTGCCAACTACCACAACAGACCCAACTAGATACTGAAAACCATCATCATCTACTTGATCACATATCAACTTTTTCTTAGGTTCTACACATCTAGCTAGCCAATACTCAACCTCGTCATCATTATCCTCAGGTGCAACAACAACATACACATGTCCTAGAAAATAAATTTAAGTACACGTAGAAATAAAACTTGTTAGGATAATACAATCATAAATTATATGACAATACATTAAAATATATAATTTAAAGTTATAAACAAGAAATTGAATTAAATTACCAGGTTGTATGAGGTCTGAAACACGATCATAATTTTATGATGCAAATGCATGATTTGGGTGTTCATTTCTTCTAACATCTTGATATTGTGTCTCACTGGGTGTTAAGGATTTGTGTTGCCATTCTTCGACCCATTCCGTATTCTCGCATTCTTCCCATTCACCTGCAACACAAAATTGACAAAAACATGCAAGCTCTCTAGTCCATATAGTCCAAGTGTTAGAATTAGAACTCTTAAATGAATGCCATCTAGCTGACCCATTGATTGTATCACAATCATATCTTGGAAGGATATTCTCCTCTTTAACTAGTAAGAAGAAACATATAATTGTAGAGTTCTGACTTGATCTTGTGGATAAAGTTGCACTACACCAATTCACAATTGCACTTGCATTTTTAAATTTAGCCTTTTCCTCAAATTTGAGTTACTCTCTGCAAAGTGCTCTCTTAACACATGCACTGAAACCATCATGTTCTTCTTTCCCACGTCCAGCCTTTAAAAAAATCCACATGTGTTTGATATTAGTTTTCTTATGAATCCTACTCAGCCAATAAAACATTCTAGCATTCTTGAATTTCCCTGTGCAATTGTCTGACCATATTAGATGTTGTGTCATCTGAATTTCTCTCTCCCTCAAATTCTCAAAAAAGGCCTTGAAGCAATAATGGAAAAACTCAGATGAGCATAATTTATTATCACTCATATAGAAATGGTTTTCTCTCAAAGTTTTACGATCCTCTGCAAAGTGCTCTCTTAACACATGCACCGAAACCATCATGTTCTTCTTTCCCACATCCAGCCTTTAAAAAAATCCACATGTGTTTGATATTAGTTTTCTTATGAATCCTACTCAGCCAATAAAACATTCTAGCATTCTTGAATTTCCCTATACAATTGTCTGACCATATTAGATGTTGTGTCATCTGAATTTCTCTCTCCCTCAAATTCTCAAAAAAGGTCTTGAAGCAATAATGGAAAAACTCAGATGAGCATAATTTATTATCACTCATATAGAAATGGTTTTCTCTCAAAGTTTTACGATCCTCTTCTGTACTATCTGGTGCATGCCTATAGACAATATGGACAAAAATCGATACTAGCACTGAATTGTAGTATTGTGATTTGACCTCATCTTGTGGTGCAAGTGTGTAGTTCTCTGCAAATTCAATGACCGAAAGTATACTACCAATAGGAAATGTATCCTTACATATTCGAAATTGACCATTGAGCCATCTAGCATTTTAAGAGAGTAAAAAATATTTAGGTACGATCTTACTCTTAAATTCATTCATAAATGCATGAACACTAACTTTTTCAGTGACTAAATCGCACCATCTTCCAACCTTTCCATCATTTAGTGGATACTCAACAGTTTTAAATCTTTTAACATCAACTATTTTTGTCCAAAATCATTTGAAATTTTTTCATGCAAACATTCATTCAACAATGCAAGATTGCCACATATATCACATACACCGGAAACACATGCATTGAAAAGAAAATTTTGCTCATTTGGTGGGTTGCAAAACAAACTTGATATAAACTCCTTTATAGTTTCAGGTGGTATATTTATACCACATTCTTGCAACATTCCATTACTATGCATGGTAACACGTATATATCGAAATACATCATAATGGTAGCGAAAATGAACATGAGTTTTGCAACATGTGACTATTTCCTTGTTAATTCGAACATACCAAGGTTTACACTTTTCAAAAGACCTTTGACAAATGCTAATATTTAACACCTTATCATCCAATTGTTTTCTGTACAATTCAATTTGAGTCATGTCCAATAGGTGTTTTGGATGTGGATCACGAAGTTTTGACCCAATTCTTAATTTAAGAACATCTCTAGCATTAGGTGATACTCTTGTATTATCATGCCACAATTTTTCAATCAAAGTTTTGACTTCACCAATAAGTTTCATATCAGACCTTGGTAGTCTACCACTTAAAGTCCACAAATTGTTTACCGGATCACTTTCAAAGTTAACTCTTCTTTTTACAACTCTTGACAAAGTTTTACGATGAATATTAAGATATCCACTTATTTTACTCATCATTCTTTTATTAGAAGTTGTTTGGCTTACTAAAGTTGTTGTTATTGCCCGTCGTGCCACATTTTTATCTTTAGAACAACTTTTATTTCTGATTGTATCAAAGGCACTAGCAACATTCGATGCAACTTGTTTTAAAGACTCATCCTTCTTCTTGGGTTTGACATAAAAGCCTAACTTATTCATCACTTTTCGCATTCTAGTAATTTTAATTAGTTGTACCATTAATTGACATTGAAACCCAAATTTCTTATTATAAAAAAAAATGTCTAAACAATCTATTTGCATGTGTCCTAATCTATCTCCATGAAACCAAGCCAGGAAGATTGTCTAGTACATCACTTTTAATTTCAAAATTTTCATTCGTTTGATTATCATTCAAACACGTTTAATTTTCAATTGGTGTTTCCATGTCTACATCCACATTATTGGTTTCAGTTGTAGGTGGATTTTCAATTTCGGTTTCAATTTCAGTTTCAAGTTGAGATCTAGTTTCATTTGGGGTTTCAATTTGGATTTCAATTTCAGTTTCAACTTGAGTTCTAATTTAATTTGGGGTTTGATTTTCAATTGGCATTTGATTTAATAAGTAATTTTCTTATACTAAATCACCAGTTTCTTCATGAGAAAAAAACCTAGGGCTGTGAAGACATACATGTATCCAATAATGGATTAGAAGATGCACCTGAATTAAATAGTTCTATTATGTTTCCTTCATAAGCATTTATGGTCTCATCGATGTTCTCCTCTTCTGAAATGATTGTGGAACTTGAAGCTCCTTGTCTCATTCTTTCTCTTCTCTCTCATTGACGTATTGCCTCCTTCTCCCTATTTTCTGTAATCTCCTCAACTATCAGAACCTTCCTTTCATGGTTGCACCAAATTTTGAATTCGAATTGATCTCCTTACCAAATCGATAATAAGACCAAAAAAAGAGAATGATTAATCAAAACATTATCTTTGCAGATCGTACCTATCAGGTAATGATTGAAAAATCATTCAATCATTAGGATTTGTGCTTGTGGGCCATATTCTAGCCCAATGGAACTTTTTAGAAATGGGCGCCCATTTTGCTTTCAATGATACAAAGTGAAACGGGCGCTCGTTTCGCTTTCAACGAAACAAAGCGAAATGGGCGCCCGTTTTTTAAAAATAGGGGCCAGAAACAACCCTTAGCCTTTTTTTTTGCTTCGAGATAGGCTTGGTCCCACCAAGCCTACGCTTGGACCTCCAAAAAAATGGCCAAGGTAAAACGACATCAAATTTCTACCTTGGCCTAATTTTTTGAGGGCCTTCCTGATTGAATTTTTTGACGAAACAAAAACCCATTAGAGTTTTCAACGTCTTGATTTTAGAAATGTAAATTTCATAGTGATAAGATTATTTTTACTATTTTTGTATTATTTATTAATCAAAAGTGGTACCTAAACCTAAAATACCGAGGTTCAGTAAAACTTTAATAACTTTTTTGTTTTTAGGATTTTAGAAAAATAAATTATATGACATCGATCTACATACAATTATTTTAAATATAAAAAAAAAAAATTGAAAAATATGAAATTCTCATCAAATTATGGTGGTCGTACACCCGATGTTTTAAAAATATACTTTATTATCAATTAAAAAATAATAAAAAAAATATATTCAATAAAAAAAAAATAAAAAATATTCTCATCAATATTTGGTGTCTTAGGTATCGTTTCCCAGAAGGATTTGCAAAAATTCATTTATTTGCATCAAAAAAGGGTGGTCGTACACATGTGTGGTATGGTCCTGAAATAAACATTTTGAAAAGCTGGTTTTTCAACATGCCTACTAAAAAGTGATTTCTACCATGTGGGTATTTAAATAAATTACATATTTGAAAAGTAGACTCCGAGCACTACATTTTCTATTAATGAAGTTTTTCGAGATTCAATCTCTAAGTGCATCAAATTTTGACATCAATCGACATAAAATTTGAAAAATAGAGAAAACACTTCCACTTTTTGCCCAAAAGTGGGACTCAACTTCTTGTAGCCACCCAAGAATGAGGTTTAGTTGCATTGAAAAGGCTTTTTCTAAATTAAAAATCTTGAGCAAATTAAATAAAAGTGCACGGAATCACTTTTTTTTATCTCAAGTGCATGGAATCAACTAAATTTATCTCCAATGTAGACTTAGACATATAATCTGAATGTATTCAATCAAGCTATAATTGGAATCTATCTCAAGGTTAACTTAATCTGATCTCTCAATTATTTCAATTAACCTGGATTGCACTTTTTCTTGAGGAATCTCAGCTGCTCATTGTTAATCGATCTTGACTGTTGGTCTTGCTGTTGAGTATCTATAAATTCAACCTTCATCTCTCATTCAAAACACCCCGAAGATTTATTGTTATTGTGCAGTTTTTTGTCTAGAGTCATTGAAAATATTGTTCTTTGAGATTATTGCATCATAGTTTAGTTTTTTGCATATTTAGTTTAATCACGATTTCTTGAATTCATTTAGCTTACTATTTATTCATCTAGCTTAATCTCGCATTTATTTAGCTTAATCTTGTGCTCATATAGATTAAATCCTTTGTCTTGGTGTAGTCTAGTCACTGGTATTGCTTAGACAAATATGAGAGCATGCCTATACTCACATCTTTTAGAAGGCAATAGGTCAATTTGTTATGGTTTTTATATTCAGGATTTTATCTAACCTTTCATGCAATGACTTAATTGAAGTGTTGTGTCTTACAACTTGCAGATACTTATTCCACTTTTCACACACAAACTTATGAGTATGCTGAACAGATTACCCAAGAGAGTTATAATTCCGTTTCTCACACATATAATACAAGATATACTAGGAAACCTAATCCTCCTTTGCTTATTCCTTCTTCACTTCCTACTTCTCAACCTATTCTTCCATTGACACCTTGTATATCACAACATCTTTGTAAAGAGTATTGACCTTATTGGACAAATTAAAGCTACTCCCACCAAGACATCTCTTTGGGGTTTAATTCAAAATTCATCCATGCATCATGGAATGTTACAAGATGCTTTAAAGACTTTAGATGTCCCACCCACAATGACACCTAATAATGTGTCTTCTTTGATTAACTCCATGGCAACACCTAGAGCTCAAATTGTGTACACACAGGATGAGTTGCCTTCTTAAGAGATTCAACATCAATATGATCCTCTTATGATCCTTATTCTTATTAATGTTTTTTCTATAAGATGAACCCTTTTTGACAATATCTTTGACCTTAATGTTTGTAGCATAGATTTATCACGCAAGATAAATGTGGTTACTTCTCTTATTAAATGGATTCTATTTCTATTCGTGGCTTTGACAATGTTGCTAGAACTTCATTAGGTACTATAACCTTTCCTATTAAGGTGGGACATGTTATTTCCCCTACACCTATTCATGTCATGCCGATACTCTTACCTACAATATTTTGTTAGGATGGCCTTGGATTCATTATATGCAACTCGTTCCTTCTACTTTGCATAGACAAGTTAAATTCATTTACAATAATAAGATGTATACTTTGCATGTTGATACCAATTTACAAGATTGTTTGCAAACCTCATCTTCCAAATCTTCTTCAACTACTTCTAATACTTCTCCAAGTACCCCTACTTCTCCAAGTACCCCTACTTCTTCAAGTACTCCTATTTCTTTGAATACTCCCAATTCTTCTTCTATTCAAACTGAATCGCCATCTTCTCCTGAATGTACTCTTGGGTGATGATTGGGGGTCTTTAGATTTTATACCTACCTTCATAGGTGAATATAAAGTCCCCCCAAGAGAACCTAAGACCCAAAAGGAGGATGACATGGATGAATCTAAAAAGCATCCCACTTTGTCTAAACAACTCAATAACAATTTTGTGGCTACCTCAAAGAATAAAACTTCTTCTAATTCTACTTCAACATATTATGACATTTACACATATGAGTTCCTACCTTCCCTTATGGAAATGACTACTCTTTATGGTCCTAGTTTTCACATCTTGGCTAAGGATATAATGGCAATGGTTGTGGTGCACATGAACAAGAGATAAAGGTACCTTTAGAGAATAATGCTCGTGAAGCATCTTTTGGACTTGGATATAATCTCTTCAAACCCACCAAAGCCTCTAAGAGACCATCCCTTAATATGAATGTCATATTCTCTTCTAATTTACTTTTATTAATACACCCTGAATGCATTGATTCCGACTCAAATCTACCTTCCTTGGATATCTTTTCTTCAGATGATTCCTTGGTTGAGTTTTTAGGAGATTATGACAATCTTCCTCGATATCATCATAATCATGTATTTTCCTATTCTTTAAATGCTGAAGCATACTCTAGGAAAGACACTAAATTAGGACATGATAACGAAGAGATGATACATGAATTTTCTCAACCAATGGATGTTCCCCCAAAAAATAATCTTCTTGTAAGTGATACCATTGATGTTAACATGGATCTTTATAATGGAGAACATAAAGATCGGGAAGTGCTTGAGAGATGAGGAACATAGTGAATATTCTACTTTATTACATGAATTCCCCAATTTGCTTGGATTTAGTCCGATATGCCTGGAATTGATCCTAAAATTGTAACTCATAAGATTGTGTTGATTCCCGGTGATAAACTAGAGAAGTAGAAGATTAGGAAAATGAATCCCAAAGTAGCTTTACTTGTTGAAGATGGAATTGAAAGACTCTTTAGAAGTGAGATTTATTTGCTAGATATTGATTATTCCCCTTGGATTTTGAATATTATTGCCATTGCTAAACCTGATAAGAAGATTAGAATGAGCATTGATTTTTGAGATCTCAATAAAGCTTCTTTGAAGGATGATTTTCCTCTTCCAAACACTGATATGATAGTAGATTCTACTATTGGTCATTATTTGTTATCCTTTATGGATGGTTTCTCTAGATACAATCAAATATTTATCAATCCTCAAAGATCAATTCAAAAATTCTTTCACCACTCCTTCGGGTACATTTTGCTGGGTTATGATGCCTTTTGGGTTGAAAAACATTGGTGTTACCTATTAATGTGCTATGACCCTTATCTTTCATGATTACATGACTAAACCTTAGAAGATTATGTTGATAACATCTTAGCTAACTCTATCTCTCGTCAAGACCATGTTAAGATCCTTTGTCAAATCTTTGAAATAATTCACAAATACAACATGCACTTGAACCCCCAAAAATGTGTTTTTGGTGTGGATAGTGGAACACTATTAGGGTTCATAGTGTCACATCGTGGTATTCAAGTGGATACAAAGAAAATAGATGCTATATTTAGTATTCCACCTTGAAATATTTATCAGTTGCAAAGTTTACAAGGAAATATTTAAGCTATTCGTAGGTTTGTTTCACAACTTGCAGATCAGACTTTCCTTTTTACTCAATTGCTTGAGAAAGATACCACCTTTTGATGGAATAAGAGTTATCAACAATATTTTTAATATCTAAAAACTTATTTGGGTAATCCTTGCAACCTACTATTCCTACACAACCTTTCCTTCTTTACACTGCCACTTCTTCTCATGATCTCCCAACTTTATTGGCACAACATAATAGTGATGGTAAAGAATGCTTGGTTTATTATATAAGCCACACTTTACTCAATTATGAAGTCTGATATACTACGATAGAAAGGAAATGTATTGCTCTTGTTTTTGCAACACAAAATTTGAGACATTATCTTTTGAATGTTGAGATTCTGTTATCATCAAATTTGATCCCTTAAAACATCACTTTTCTAAAATGGATCTTTCAGGACGCTTAGCAAAATGGGTTATGATGTTCTGATTAATAAGAAAAATAGGTTTTTCAGGACCTGTAACCTTTAACAAAGGAGATTAAGAAGTATCATCATAGAGTATCCAGAACATAAAGAACTGCTTACAAAATGACTGGCAAAAAAGCCAGTAAACAGAAAGGACAACAAAAGAGATAAACAACAAAACAACATAAACCGGAAAAACACTGCACAGTTAAAGAGTCTTCAGGAGGTCCTCCACCTTAATCACCAACTGGTCATAGGTGACCACAATAGCTTTGAGTTCATCTAGGTTCTTATTAGGCTTCTTCTCCTTCTTTTTACCTCTAGTTCTTATTCTGGGTCCTTGAACATCTCCAGTACCTTCAGTGTCAGGGTCAATTTCCAGGATGTCCTTCTCCTCATCCAATTTGCTGATAAGAGTTTTGGTATTGCCAGTAAAGACCTTCAGAATGTTTAAGCTTTGTTCTGCGATACTTTTGAGACATTCCTCAATTTTGCTGACTTTCCTGATAGTTCCCGACATAGTTTGATCCATAGCATTAGCGTTTGCTTTCCTCTCTAGCAAGTTTTTATCTATTTGCTCGAATCTAGGGTTGAAGGAGTCTCTTATATTTTCAGCTTTAGCAACAGTATTTGTCAAATCCTCCATATAATCTGTCATAGTCTTCCCTTCACCAGAGTTGATAGTTTGCAGAATCTGGATTCTGTGGCTGAGCTTCTTGTTGTCATCCACAACTTTCTTGTAACTAGTGATTAACCTTTCAAACCCTCAGGTGGAGGGTTTGAGGGGGGGTCAATCTTACCAGAGTTGTCCTGTTCCTTATTAGGGGTGTCACCAATAGTAAATGGGTTATGATGTTAACTGAATTTGACCTTAGGTTTGTTTCTCAAAAAGTAATTAAAGGACAAGCTTTAACTAACTATTTGGATGATGCTCCTTCTCCTCTTACCTTACCTAATCAAGACTCATTTTCTGATGATTTTGTCCTTCCCATTATATTGATAAGACTTGGAAATTGTACTTTGATGGGTCTAAGTGTCAAAATGGTTTAGGAGTTGGTGCCATTTTAACACCACCTTCAGGAAAACCAATCCCTTTGTCCTATCATCTCAATTTCCTTTGTAGTAATAATATCATTGAGTATGAAGCCCTTGTTTCTGGTCTAAAAGTGGTTTTATCTCTTAATGTTCAACACTTGCATATCTATGGTGATTTGCAATTGATTAAAAGATAAGTTATGAGAACTTATCAAACTAAGCAAGATAAATTATCACAATATCATGACTTGGCCTTATCATTTTTAGAGAATCTTACTTCTTACACCATGGAACCTATCCCTTGAAAAGACAATCGACATGCGGATACGATGGTAAAAACAACTTTCCTCATATCCCTTAAGTATGCTACAATGGATTATCATTTTATTATTCACAATATTTATTCCCCCACTATTACTAATCATTCTACTAATGTGGCTTGTTGTTATGTTTTGGATTTTGACAAATGGTACTCTCACTTAATATGATATTTGATCGATGGTACTTTTCCAGATTCTACAAGTAAGAACACTAGAGCTACAATTTGTAAGCTTGTTGCGTGATACATTATCCTTTTTAATGTCCTTTATAGAAGAGGATATACCAACCTTCATCTTCATTGTCTATCTAAAGCCGAGATCCTTATTGCTCTTGAGGAGGCACATTCAAGTACTTGCGGGGGGCATTTTGGCGGTAAAATATTTGGTTCAAAGGTTACTCTGAATGGGAAACTATTGGAGTACCATGGAAAAATATTCATTTGCCTTTTTCAAAAAGTGTCATTAGTGTCAGCAACATAAAAATTTGATTCATGCTCCTATACATGAACTTAGGTTGCAAGTGGCCTCTTGGCCCTTCTCCTTGTGGGGTTTGTATCTTATTGTTAAAATTTCCCCTCCATATCAAGGACATACTTTCATTCTCATTGCTAAGGATTATTTTATGAAGTGGGTAGAAGCCATTCCTCTTCAATCTACTACTGCTGGTGTAATCTACCAATTTCTTCTAGATAACATAATTTCTTGATTTGGCATACCTTCCACTTTGATCTCTGATAATGGTACCTCATTTTAGAACAAAGATGTGAATAATTTCTATGAGAAATATCACATTGAACATCATTTCTTTACACTATACTATCCTCAATCAAATGGTCAAGCTGAAGCTTCTTGTTGGTTGAAAATTTTGTACACTTGGTAAGATGTGCAAAATTGTGGTTTCAACCATAGTGTGTGAGTATAAAACTCTCCTAATTTATGGAAGGCTCCCCCTATACTACTACCAACACTAATATAATTTGGGTGGGATAACATCTTATTCTCTTTATTTAGAATAAATGATATTCTTTCTCTTATTTTAGAAAAGAAGTTACAACAACAATGGTAAATACATAAATGAAACTTTGTGTAGGTTTTTTATAACATAAGGGAAGCAAAGTTTCCATGAAAGAACAAAGACTTTCGTCACCTCCCCAGGACATGAAAATAGAAATGAAAGCACAAAATCTTCAACACTTCTATTATCCTATCAACCTTCTCAAAATGATAACAATTTACAACACACAATAGTTCAAAGTCTATCTATATGATGCACTTCACCTTACATGCACAAATATTAAAAAATTAAAAGCAACACAAAGTCTATAAGTTATCTCCTTACTTGAGATTTCTACACTAGCTTCAAACGTGATAAGCAACTCAAAGTCTGCAAGACCAAGTTTGAAAACCAAACCTATAACTCTAAATACAATTAGCAACTCAAAGTTTACAGGATTGAATTTAAATCCCTCTTGAACAATAGAACTAAAATCACAATCAATTCCTGAAAATGTCACCACATAACAACTTGAATTAGCACAAAGTCTCAACACAACTTGCCTCTTTTATTAAAAGAAATTTGATTTACATCTAAGCTGAAAGTCCTAGAGTGCACATAAAAATTGGCAGAATTTTGTTGCATTGCCAAATGATAAGGACTACATAGAGTGCCCTTGTCTATATATAGGAGAGGGTCCGAGAGAAAAATGTGGGAGAATTCTAACCGGCTGAGACATATTCCACAACTAACTAAATAACTAACTATGACTTATTCAAATTACAGTCCTATTGACTTTTGACTTGTAATTTGTTTACATGCAATTATAGGTTACAAGAATGCAAGGGATATGATCTCTTGCAATTACAATTTTTGACATTACATGTAATTTGTCAAAATGAAATTACAAATGCATAATTGAAACTAAGTGTCCAGAGACGTGACTCTATTTCATCTCCGTGCTATTATAAGACACTCTGTGATTGAAGTATGCAAGTTTGGGAATGGCATCTTGCACCGAAACAAGAACTTGCACCCTTGATAGCCTTTGTGTCCTTGTCTAACGAACTTTAACCTTATCACATGCTTGGGGTAATACCATTTCTTCAGGAGGGAAATTCTTGTCCTCATCGTTTTCTTTCTCCATGCTTGATTCACTTTGTCACTGGATGACTTCATTGATTATTGACCCTTGGGCTACCCCATGAATTACTGTTGTATCTCTCCTTCTTTTGTTCACGAATGAAGAACCCAAAATACCTTATTCTAAATGAAATTGTTATAAAACAATGCCCATGCCTTGATTTGTTGGTTTGATAGATTGTGTGTGCAAACAAGACTGACAAGGGAAGGATAGATGGATGCAAATATAGGCTCACAAGCGAATTTTGGGTTTTGAGGACTGCATTACATGTGTGAAAAAACAAGAGCATTGACTTGAAATTGTGGAGAAAGAACATGCAACTTCATATGTGTAATGGGAAAATACAAGTTTTCACTTGTAGTTGGATCCTAGAGACTCATTTTTAAGTGTTTTTATTGAGTGCATTTTGGACCAATTTTGTAATTGGGTCTTGAAGACCTGATTGCAACAATAATTTTGATTGGGTATAAGCTTACAATCTTGTGGGAAAGCCTTCATAATCTATCTTTATAACATGGGAAATTTGTGGAGGCAAGCAATGTTTTAAAACTTTTGAAATCACTTCCAATTGGGTCTCAGAGACTCGACTACAAGTAATGAAAGCAATGGATAATAAACTTGCAATCACCCTTTAGAAACCTAAAATGAAACATGAGGACATAATAAAGAGGAAACAGTAACAATATGTATTATTGGTACTCGACTACAAATAAATGGAAGGGATGAGCTTGTAATAAGAAAATGGTAGGCATAAAAGGAAATACTCCAATACTTATACTTGCAATCAGGGTTGTGTAAGTATAAGCTTGCAAGCATGGTTGCAAGACCTGAATACAAGTGCAACACATCCAAACATTCATGTAATATGCTTGCAATCAGGTCTGCAAGATCTGATTACAAGTAGAGATAACTTGCACAAAAGAAGACATAAAGAGATTTGCAATCAGGTTCTAGAGACTCGACTGCAAGTAAATAAACTTTCAATGAAAACATATACCTTCATACTTGCAATGTTGTACATAAAACCTAAATTTAATTGACAAAATTGCACAACCAAATGAGCTTTAGTTGCATTTGGGTCTTAAAGACCGGATTGCAAGTAACAATACAACTTGTAATGATGCCTCAAAAACCCAACTTGACAAGTAACTTGATAATTAAAATAATGAACTAACTTGTAATCGGGTCTTAGAGGCTCAATTACAAGTAAGTGCATTGACTTGTAATGTCATCCAAAATTTCCTACTACTTGTAGTGATGTCAAAAAGTTCCTACTCACAGTGACTTTACTTGCCATGGCAACAAAAAGTTCCTACTTGTAGTGATTGACCTGAAACCCAAAATTACATAGAAATCTAGGAAAATGAAGGCAAAAACCAACCAAAACTTGGACAACGATGGAAAATGCACCCCCTGATGATTTGGAATTAATAAATATGAGTTTTTCACCCCGTAAAACATGCCTTAGAGACTCAAAAAATTAAGTGCCTAAAGGGGGAATCGGAGCCTTCTTGGTCCATTGAGAATATCATCATGAAAGCTAGAGAGATTATCGCCAGTTTCAAAGAAATTATTATACAACATGCCCTTAGAGAGAAAAATAGTGTTGTTGACTATTTAGCGAATACTGGAGTTAATTCTAACGTTCAAATGATTTGGCACGAGGATGATCTCAATTTAAACATTAAAGAGATACTCAAAAAGGACCATTGTATGGGGAGAGAAGGACAATTAAATCATGACAAGTAAAAAGTACCTCTTGCACCTCGCTGGAAAGGCCATTATTACTTGGCATTGCGGTAGATCTCCTACTATCTCTAAAAAATTGCCACATGCTTTGTGGGTTATTCACAACGATATTTTGAGTTGCATAGGGAAAGAAGTTCTCAATTTGCAGAGAAACAAAGTCGATATCCTGCATTCGAAAATGGGAGGAGATCTAAGATGCGAAGAATCTGACAACATGTCGACCTAGAAAGCAATGCCTAAAGTCTGGGCAAAGCTAGAGAAGGGCTCTCTCACTAGCTTCATGGAAAAGCTTGAGGACTATGACAAAGGTAGGGTCAACTTAGCCATTTCTAAGATATCTGAAAACTGGTCTAATGGCTCTTTCAAACTTTACGGAGTTAAATTTAAGCTGGATGCTAGGCTTATTTCTACTGTGACTGGTATGCCCCACTCTGGGCTCAACTTCTTTCAAGACCTCAAGGTCTCCAATAATGTAGTTACCCTATTCCTGTGAAAGGAGAAAGAGCGGGCCAAAATCAGAAAGGCTACTGGGGGCTACTATGATGCTTCAAACATCAAGAAGTTGTGGGGCTGGGTCCTGAACGTAATCATGGAGTATATTATGATTGAAGGCCATTTCTCCAGGGCCCACACTTACCACTTCGTTCTCTTGAACCATTTTAGACATGACAAAAAAGTGTCTTTGCCCTACTACCTTTTTCGATCCCTCTCAAGGTCCCTGAACAAGCACAAGACTAACCCTTCCAATCCGATTCTCCACTGTGGGCTCTTGCTGCTCATTTATGAGCATTGCAAAACCCTTGCTTTGTAGGAAAACAAGTGGATTTCCACTTCCCCAAGTAAAATGAGGATGGAAGAGGGAGATACCAGCAAGGAGAAGGCATCATCCAACAAGAAAAGGAAAAGCACCCCCGGATTGGAAACTGAGGACATTGTCAAGGAAAGCAGTGGTATGGAGATGAATGACTCTAACGGCGAAGACAACTGGAAGGAAGAGGAGCTAGGCAATGAGGAAGAAAGTGGAGATTTCGAGCCTGGTCAAGATAGCCCTATTCCAAGTGATCACTTTGGTAAGGACAATAGCCATCTGATGGAGGAGACAGCTCCCAAGGATAATAAGGAAACTGAAGTTAATTCTAAGAGGGAAACAAACAAAGACTCTGAGAAGAACCTGACTGAGGAAAGGGATAGCAAGGCCAAGGACAGTGCTGGTGAGGGGCTTATCCTGGATAATCTCAAGAATCTCTCTGAGGCCAGAATGAATTTCGACAGACGGACTTACGAAACCCTAAAAAACCTGGAGAAGCAAGGGATAAATTTGGATAAAAAGAGGGAGGATGAAAACATAGAGCATATTAATTGGAAGCAGGATATGGAGAATAAGGTAAAATTGCTGGAAGATGGAAAAGAAGCGATGAAAAATCTGATGGGAATTATCCCAAGTATCCTCATTGTTGTCACCAAAAACCTAGAAGACATTGGCAAGGTTTTTGACCATACTCCTAAACCGGTTGTGGATCTTGACTTGGAAGAGGAGATCATCCAGACTAGAAGTGGTGGTGATGCTACCCCGGTGGGCGGAATTGCGAAGAGAACCAAGGCTAGTATCAAGAAAGCTGTGTCTGTTGTGGCCAAGGACCCTCCCAACCTCAAAGACAACATCAAAGAGCTGCAAGAAATTAGTAGCACCCTGGCTAAAGCTCTGGATAAAATGTGATTCCTGGATGGCCTGTTGGCTTTTAGAGGCTTTTGTGGGTTTTCCTTGGTTTTCCGCTGGGTTTTTCCTTTTGTTTTGTTTCTCTCTGTTTCTCGTGGCTTTGCTGTCATAATCTTGCTTGTAAAGGGTTTCGGGGCCCCTTCAAAACCTTCTTTTTCATTAATAAAAAACATGCCTTAGAGACAAAAACAACACATTTTGAGGAAAAATTTGTAGGGGTTGTTAAATTTTTAAAAATTCAAAAATTCAGACAACAGTTCTAATGGGATCATTGAACAAATTCTTCGTAAGACTGTAAATAAGCATGGTAAGGGTTTGCATACTCAGTTGACCTATTCTCTTTGGGCCTATCATACAAGTGTTTGCATAGATAAGCTGGTACTACTCCTTACAATCTTGTTTATGGTGCTAATGCAATTATACCTTTGGAGTTAGAGATTCCTTCACTAAGAATCTCTCTTAAGGTAATAATTGATGATGATTCTTATTAAGAACAATGTATTCAACAAATTGAAATGCTTGATGAGAAACACATACACACTCTTGAGCATATTCAAGCTTATCATAAGACTTTACAATGAAGCTATAATGACAAGGTTATTCAATGTTCCTTCTCTATAGGTGATTTGGTACTTTATGAGAATCAACACAACATGAATGCTTTGTCAAAAGAAAAAGGAAAGTTTATCCCATTCTATCTTGGACCATATGTCATCACTGATGTCTACAGATTAGGTGCTTACGAAATAGTAGATATGGAAGGTATGCCTCTTAAAGAACCCATCAATGCTATGCATCTTCGTAGGTATTATGCTTAGAAATTTTACCTTTATTTCTTTCTCTACTTTTATTTTCATCTTAATTGTGTGATATGTTAACATGTTTTCATTAGATCATATGGTATTAGATAATTATTTAATATGTATTGCTTCATTCTTGACAAACATATTTAGTGTTGGTTATCTTGAATTCATTTTGTATTTTCTTAGGAATTTACATTTTGTTATGCTAGCTTATCATACAATTTTCTTTATGTATTGTGATAGGTTACATCATGTTGTGTTTACTTAAGACTTTAATAAGATCACATTAGCCATATAATTTAACATAATACATTATAAAATCATTTGTAGCATTTAATTAAACACTTAGTTATTTAGTTAAATCACACATGTATCAATTTATTCATGGAAGTATTAAATTATACATAAATGTACATTTTCCATAATTGTTACTTTTAATCAAATCAATACAACACATTATTTTTCAAATTAAAGGAACACATTTAAGACAAAATATTCACACACACAAATGTGTGTGTGTGTGTGTGTGTGTGCGTGCACGCGCGTGTCTGTGTGTGTGTAAGTTTTTTTCGCTATAAATATATATATATATATATATATATATATATATATTATCCACTAGGTACAAAATGTGGCCTCTATATCACCAGCGTGCACGTGCTTGTCTGTGTGTGTGTAAGTTTTTTTCACTATAAATATATATATATATATATATATATATATATATATATATATATATATATATATATATATATATATATATATATATATATATATATATATATATATATATATATATATATATATATATATATATATTATCCACTAGGTACAAAATGTGGCCTCTATATCACCAACTCTAAGGATGGTGGTTGTCTGAGCCCTCTGGTCCCTATTGTGGTGATCCCATGGGTGTATGTCGATGGATAGAGGTAGATCATGAATGAATCCTTGATGAGCTCCTCCAATCTTGATCCATCAATATACCCTTGTACATGGCTGAATCCATACAAGCCTTTGTAAGCTCATGCTGTAGCCACTCCCTCTCCTCTTGACCAATCTCTAGCTCTATCCTCAATGTGTCAAACACATCCTCATGCCATACGACACTTTGTTGTGGTCTACGCGTGATTTGCGAAGATTGCAGAATTCATGATGTAGTGATGATATCCCTGAGCACATGCTAGATAAAATCATACCACTCTTGCACACCGATTGTAGAGAGAGAAGGAGAATGCCATATTTAATTAGATCATAAATTTTTAAATCTAATTATTTAAAACAACTCTTACTTGGATCCCCCTCCTGCTAATGAAGATCAGTCAAAGTGGGTGCCTTAGCTACAGTAGTCTGTGGTAAAACTCTACCACCCTCTCCCTATTCATACTGCCTTCATATCCTAGGATGTATCTTTGATGAAGATTATCTATGTAACCTCAAGCTCGATATTCATAAGGCTACCTCCTCCTCATCTCTCATTGCATCCTCTCCTCTATCCTCTCATGTTGGAGAATCCATGGCTCCAGTCTTTGGATGATCAAGTGCATCCTCCTTCTCCTCATCATCCTCATCATCTTTCTCATCCTCGTGATCTTTTCCCATCCTCACCACTTAGCTCCTTCAAATCCTCCCATCCTTTGTCCTCTTTGTGTGATTTGGCTGATCTTATACATGGATTGAGATTCTCTCTCAAGTAGTCCAAAGGAAAGATGGCTCTGGGGAAGTTCCTCTCCCACCATGTGATGTAGGTCCACTAAGCCTCAACATCATCCTAGAGTGGGGCATATACCTATCTCTCTCATCATAATCATTGGCTAGAATTGTTATCTCATTTGTAGTAGGATATGTATCAATATACATATGCTTGAGGCTCATCAACTGGAAACCCTACTGGCCTTGTGCATGCAATATGCTCAAACATCCAGATTTGTAGAAGAGTGCATTCCATCAAACTCTTCCCCTCCCCATACGGATAGTCTCCCAAGTCATGGTAGATATGCGCTAACATACTATGTCCCCATGCAAACATAATGCTCCTCCATATCATAGATGGCATATGTCAAGCCTTCATGCATGTGACTACCACTCCCATTGGGGCATAATGCTAGTGCCACTATGGTGATCATGTCTCCTCACTAATGAAATTGTGCTAGATGGATAAAGTAACCATTAGATGAGAATCTGACCCTTTATCTTTGAATGTGTAGATCTGCCTATGTAGTATATCCGATCTCTCCTCATTCCTGTTCGTGAGTGGTTTGATTGATATCTCATTGTTTTCTCTCTCACTGGTAATCTCAAGATGTAGTATATATCCTCTAATGTAATTGTCATCTCTCCCACTGGCAAGAAGAATGTAGAGGTATCCAAATCCCATCTCTCCATGAAGGCCATGAGAATAGGCCCATAAAACTTGATGGAAGGCATGCAACATATGTACCACAAGCCCACTGCATGAAGTTGTTGATCCTCGAATGATAAGTGAGGAATCTGACTCTGGAAATGACAATATGCAATTCTAGTGGTATGTTCTTGTAAGTACGACAAATCCTACAAAATCAAGAATTATATATCAATAATCTCTTTACATTAAACATATCAATTTCATCATCAAATTGTCTTAACCCCATGTGTGCTACCTTGGCACCCCTTTTTAGGGACTATGGTGCCCTAAGGGGACTATGGTTCCATAGGAGACCTTGGCACCCAAATTGGGTAGCCTTTGGAAAATTATGATTTTTAACAGAAAATCAATCAAACATAATGCAACAAAGAACTAAGGTTTAGTTTGGGTAGGCCTACCTCATCCAATGGGGCATCCTTGATCAAAGACTTCTCTAGGATCTCCATCTAAGTGGGCACTTTAGGTTTCCAATGTGGCATCTTGCGCTATGTGGGATCTTCTTCTATGCTACAAGACAAAACAATGAATAAGACAAATGACTAGTGTCATTTCCACTATTTAAGGTATTCTTTCTTCTAAAATCCTAATTCTACATTCCATGCTTAATCCTTCATATCTTGAGCTATAGAACTCCGATTTGCACATCGTTGGTTGAGTTAGAATCATGCTTCAGTTCTCTTTCTCACCAAATGTTCCTTGACTTGTTTTGATCTTTTATCAAGCCTCATTGTGAGAATTTGTCATCAATTCTCTTCACAATTCGATGTAGTAAATATGATACCCTGTTTCAACTCACTAATTTGCAAGCCAAAATAGGGGGGCATATAGCTACCCTCAAATTTCATCACTCTTAGTAACAATTTTAGGTGATTTTGTGATTTCAACTAACAATGTGGTTTTGTAGGATGTGGTTCCTAACGTTGTACTGTAGATACTGTTGGGGGCTTCATTTGACAACTTATGGACATATCCTTTTTACCATGAATGTTTACTTTTCTATACTTTAGCTTGCATATGCACACAGTGTTGTATGATTGCTAAAGTGGGGGCTAAATGTAGAATCATAAATTATACACCCCTAAAATTGTACACCCCTAATTAGGGTTGTCCAATTCCATGCTTAGGTTAGTACCCGCCTTAGTGTGTCTCATTACATCTTGCATTTACAAGGCTCGTTTAGGCATTTAATTATTAATTTAATTAAATCCTAAGTCCTCTTTCATCAATTCACATATCATAATATTGGACCTTTAACCCTAGGTGTGCCCCTTTTTATTTCATTTTAAATTGCTCCTAATAAAGTCCTAATTCCCATCTTCAAAGCATATTTTCACATATCTAAACACCTTGGATTGACTAGGACCATGTTGGATTTAATTTTGTAATCACAATATCTCACATCCCTAAAAAATAAAAAAAAGTCAGTTGGACCATTCTGGTCTCGATCTTTTCTCCATGAATTTCAAGAGCTTAATTTAGTAGTATTATAATGTTCAAATCTCGCTTTGTGTCAATTTTTATTGATTCTAAGCTGGCCTATCAACAAAATTAAAGTTAGGGTTTCATATAGATGGCCATTTCTTTCCCTCATTGGAGGATTAAAATCTAGCAATTGAAGGAGATCCTTGTGAAGTGAAAGTACATGTTTTATTTGAAGTTTACAATCAACAAGTTCATCATCCATCAAGTTTTAATCAACATTTTTCATCTTTCATGAAGTTGTAGTAGATATTGATGAATAATAAGGAGTTCACCAATTGTTGATTGTCTTGTACCTCTTCTTTGGGTTTGGTATGGTTTCAAGTTATTATCATATCTCTATCTTGTAGGTGCAGTTATAGGTTTTCGTTGAAGCGAACAATTTATGAAAGATCTTAGCCAACTGTGACAAACCCATTTGTAGAATCAAAACCTAGATCTCAAGGATCAGGGCACACACACCCTAGTCCTCAAAACTAGAGTTCCCACACCTTGGTCCTCCCTTAGTTAGTTACATATTTGACATACAAGATTCATACATACTCAGTTTCTAGATCAGTTCAGTTACTGGGACCAAAGTGCCTAACCAGTCAGATCAGGCTCAATTTCTAGTATTAGGTGCACATCAAATTCCCATTTCTAGATCTATACCTTTTGTCTCAATTTTTCTTCTGTATCAAATTGTTACTACTGATGTTCTAGTTGATTCCATTCATCCTACTAGCTTAGCTTGACATTCTATCACATTTGACTTATTCCCTTTCATATTCCTTAACTCTCTTTCATAAGAGTAAGTCAAAGTGAATCACTTCCTTAAGCTCTTTTGTATTACAATATATGAATGAAAGTGGGATTAGGCCCTAATATACTTGATTCTATTTTCATCCATCACATATGGAACTCGATGTCACTTGTTGTTTATATCAAGAAAAAGATGATGATCCCATGGATATTCCTAGAGAAAGATATCCTAAAGAATTTGCTATGGCCAACAAAATGGGTTACAAAGGAACTGGTCTTGGACGTAAAGAAAAAGGTAAAGAAGAGCTCATTGCACCTATTTCACAAGAACAATAGAGGATTGGGTTACTCTCCAGTACCTAAGGTTATTATTATTGGTGTTAAAATAAACCCTCCTTTCAATGTCAATGATTCCAATGAAGAGGAATTCCATGAAGTGCCTTTCAAATACATTGATGAATTACATCCACTTTGATTGAAGAAACTAAGGAAATCAATCTTGGAACCATTTAAAACCTCTCAATGACCAAGAACAAAAAAATACCACAACATTTCTATAGGCTACAAAGCACAACTTTGCATGGTCCTATGTCAACATGCCAAGGTTGGATTGAGATCTTGTTATACACCACCTTGTAGTAGGTTTGGATGCTAAACCTATCAAGCATAAGTTGAGAAATATGCATCCCCAAATAGCCCTATTAGTCAAGGTAGAACTAAAGAAGATGTTATGTGTAGGGTTCATCTGTCCTATTGATTATCTAGAATGGGTCTCCAATATAGTACCTATTGGTAAGTTGTTTGGGGGAATCTGTATATGTAATGACTTCAGAGATATAAAAGAATGCCCTAAAGATGAATTTCCTCTACCCAATATTGACATGATAGTTGATCTTACAACTGGACATGAGATGTTGTCCTTAATGGGCGGTTTTTTAGGTTATAATCAAGTCAAAATTGTAGCTGAAGACCAACACATAAATTTTTTTCACTTCCCCATGGACAACCTTTTGTTACCAGGTGATGCCCTTTGGAATAAAGAATGTCGATGCATCCTTATTAGAGAGATATGGCCACAATTTTCCATGACCTCTTGCATGATATCAAGGAAGATTACGTAGATGATCTCCTTAGAAAGTCTAAGAAGTCTAAGAGAAGGTCACATTGTTGTGTTAACAAAGATATTTGAACACTTGAAGAAATGAAAACTCTAACTAAATCGCAAATAGTGTGTCTTTGGTATTACTTTAGGTAAACTCCTTGAGTTTATTGTGTTTAGAAGAGGCATAGAGCTAGACCCCACAAAAGTCAGGGCCAACATGAAAATGCCTCCCCCTAAAAAATATCAAATAATTACATAGCCTATAAGGTAAGATTCAATCTATCTGGTGTTTCATTGCTCAGCTCATTGATAAATGTCATCCATTTTCTCATTTAATTTATAAGGATACAAAGTTTCAATGGGATTGTTTATGCTAGAAGGAATTTGAAAAACTCAAGGAATATCTATCTTCTCCACTAGTACTCATGCCTCTTGTTTTAGATAGACCATTCCTTCTATTTATATCGGCAACAACAATAGTATTGGGGGCACTTCTAACACAAGCAGATGACCAAGGAAAAGAATGAGCTATATATTACATAAGATGAACCTTAGTGGGATATGAGCTTAATTACACACCAATTGAGCAACCCTGTCTAGCTATAGTCTTTCGCATTCAAATTTTTTTGGCACTACATGCTTAATCTGAAAACAAAGCTCATTGCTAAGATTGATCCCTTGAAATACCCACTTTCAAAGGCAGCCCTCATATGAAAAATGGCAAAATGGGTTATGATACTAAATGATTTTGACATTGAGTACGTGGATATAAAAGCTATAAAGGGATGAGTAATTGCATATCAACTAGTAGAAGCACCCCTAGCAACAAATCATCCTCTCATCACATAATTTCCTAATGATACTATCATGACAGTTACCTTAGTTACTCCATGGAAGTTATATTTTGATGGTTCTTGCACACAATGGGGATCAAGGGTAGGCATTTTATTTCTTACCCTGCATAGAGATTGTATACCAATATACTACAAGCTGGCATTTCCATGCACAAATAATGTCTCTAAATATGAGGACCTTATTAGAGGCCTTTGCATGTCTATCAAATGAAAAATCACCTACTTATGTGTCTATGGATACTCCCAGCTTGTGATTTGGCAAGTCAATGATGAATATCAAATAAAGGATGATAAGTTGCTCCTATATAGCCGCATGGTAGAAGACCTCAAACAATATTTTACTTCTATCAGGTTTGAATAGATTCTTGGAGCAACCAATAGAGTTGTATATGCTATGGAAACAATTGGATCCCTACTATAGATGTTGAAGAATGATACCGAGTGTGACTTCTTGGGTGAACATCTTTTAGTGCCCGCATATGACAAGCGAGAGTCTAAAATTGTTTATGAACTTGTTGCTCCTAATTCCCCTTCATATCAAGACACCTATGCTTACCTCAAAAAAAAAAACCATCCCACCCTGTCTCACCAAAACCCAATAAGAAACCTTCATTCATAGATGCACTTGATACATAATCCTTGGAGACACTCTATTTCGAAGGCACTTTGATGGAACCCTCTTATGGTGTTTAGACAAAGAAGAGGCTGAACGATCCCTACATGAAGTACATGAGGGTATATGCAGAGAATACTCAAGGGTCTCACTTTGGTTAAGAAGCTTCTTCGAAAGGGTTATTATTGGCCTACAATGGAACAAGACCCTTATCATTTTGGTAACAAATGCATACCCTGCCAGAAGCATGGTGATAAAATTCATGCATTGTCATAAGCATTGTAGTCATTTGTTACACCTTGTCCCTTCTCATAATGGGGGCTCAATCTCATTGGAAAAATCCATCCTACTTCCTCCAACTATCACAAATTCATTATCATTTCCACTAAATACTTCACTAAGTGGGTGGAAGCCATTCCAATCACCTATACCGCTGGAAAGAAAATAGTGAAGTTTATCTTGAACTACCTCATCTGTTGTTATGTCATTCCAAAGGTCATCATCCAAATAATGAGTGACCCTTCAAAAATTAGGATATAAAATAATTGTGTCAAAAATTCAGTATCCAAGATCATTTTTCCACCTCATACTACTCGCAAGGCATTAGTCAAGTCGAGGCTTGAAATAAAACCCTTATCAAAATCCTCTAAAAGACAATCAATGAAGTTATCTGTGATTGGAACTTGCAACTCCACCTTGCGCTTTGGGCCTATTACACCAACATTTTCACGCCAATAGGGGCCACTCCATATTCTCTTGTCTTTGGCTCCAAAGCAATCCTGCCTCTTGAGATCAAGCTCCCCTTACTATGAGTATCACTATAAAACATTCTTTTTGATAAAGAATAAGAATTATCTAGACTTCAAGAACTCAAATTAGTGGATGAGTGGTGCCTCAATGCTTTGAATCACCTCTGGATTGATCAAAACTGTCTCCATATTATTTACAACAAGAAAGTTAAGACATGAGAGTTTGAAGTTGGTGAATTTGTTCTTATGGAAAATTGGAGAAATCTCTAAGATCGAGAAAATAAAGGCAAGTTTGAGCTGAATTGGCTGGGACCTTATGTCAACATTTCTAAATATGGATCTGGAGCCTATTAGTTGCCTACACCTAAAGGAGAACCATTGGATGAGACTATGAATATTATTCATCTGAAGAAATTCTATGCCTAGTCTTTTGGGAATTCCAACTTTCTAAAAATGAAAAAAAAAGAAATTTTTTTTTTGCAAAAAAGTAAAGAAAAATCATTTCATCTATCAATGAAAGCCACTTTGTGGTGCTATAGGCATGTACGTTGGTGGAAACTTGTCTTCACAATCCAAGATAAATAAGTCAAATTTACTAGCTGTTCAGATGATTATTGCATTCTCACCCATCCCTTCATTCCATTTCCATCCATTTCTTCCCATCCATTGCTATCCAACCATTGTACCCTCCATCGCAACTTCAAGACATTGAATTTTGCTCTATTCCTACCCATTTGTGTAGGAATTCTTTGCTCTAGTCAAGCACTTCCATCACACACCACTTTGTTGCCATCACCACCTCTTTTCCAATGAGATGATGAGCCAATCTAAATGTCATGAATACAAATCCTCCCATCACACTGAGATTATCCCCATTATACTAAGCTTCCCATCCATTTGACCTTATCTTGACTTGCATGTAGACCAAACACCTATCCACCATATGTTAATGAAATCTAAGCAGAGATCCTCCTAGTAGTGAATCCCTTAGTTAGCTTACCTTTTGTCTCCCATTAGTTTATCCCCCATTGTGCCCATCAAGATGCATCCTTCCCATGCCTGGCAACCTATCCAAATCCATTTCCCACTCTTGGTAAGAGATGTTTGTTGGCCACATGGGTTGTTTGCATATATGATCTTCTCCCTTGGATTTTATTTTATGTCCCAAGACTATACCTATTCATGATTGCATTGATCTCTTATATATTGGTTGGTGTATAATGGCACATCATTTTTGTGGTATGATGTGTTTAATGATTTTTTATGTGTGATCCAACAAGTCTAGCCTTAACTATGAATATTTACATATAGTTGGGATGACCATCCTTTTGCATATACCAATCAAGTCCCCTTAAAGGATTTGTATGCACAAGGATGCCATCACACTCTCGTATCTCATATATTCCATCATGGTTATATGTGAAATTTCATGCATTAGGATAACCTACTATTTGAGAGTCTAGTCCATGCATCAGATATTCATAACATCTTGATTCCTATTGTAATGGGTGAAAATATTATGTTTTCACCATAGAAGAATAAAAACTGCTAATTTTTGCTTAGTGACCTGTTACATTAAAAAGAGGGATCAGATCCAATAGATTTAGTCACAAACAAAGAGATAAGGACTGAATACTAATTGGATTCAAGGTGTACTTGTTTTCCCTCTTTTGTAAGTTAAATTGCTGAAATTATGATAAAGTATTGAAAATGAAGGTAAACATGCAAAAATAGTGAGATATAGTTGTTGCATTGAGGCACACACTTGGATCTGAGTAGTATAAGAAGATTCAGATTTGATCCCTAAAAAAGCTCCAAAAATGTTAGGACTGGAATGCTCATCGCTTTGGTCCTCCTAACTTTTCACACATCAAAAGGGGTTGATTCATCTCCATGAATAATGCTTATTCTGAAGATCGCATCTCTGTACTATTGGCAACAACAATGAAGGAAAACTAAGGGGGGGTGACTAAGTTTTCACCAGATTAAACAATTTAAGCACAATCTCATATTTGGTCAACTGCAACAAGAATAAAGATAAACACAATAATACCAACACACATAACACCAAGATTTTGATGTGGAAAACTTGGTTAAGGAAAAAACCACGGTGGGAACCTACCCACAATAAGATGATACTCTGTAGTAGTATGTGAAAATATTACAATGGGGAATGCACATGCATTCAAACACACTACCTAGAGCTCATTTCTCAAAATATGATAACCCGAAAGGCTACAATCCTTAGGGAAGGTTCACTACCTTATAATTATATTCAAACTACATTTTGGTTAAGGCGAACTAAAAGAATAACATCTCCTAATGCCTAATGATAGTTCTAATTAAACTCATTTGTCTACCCTGTAATAATCTCTGCTTAATACATCACACCGAAAGATAAATTCACTTGTTCCCACATACACCACTCTCTGATAATACAGACACAACACCCATACCCAAATTACATGAATATAACACCTATTTATACACATTATCAACCTTGACTACAAGGTTAGCCAAAACCTCAACACCTAATTATAAAATTGCATCACATGATACAAAAATCAAACGTCAGACCAATACAATGCCATAGACAACATAGCATGGATCTAAATCTAATGGTATGATGAAAGAATAAGTATCCGGTAGAATAATGAGAGGGGAGGGGGTGAATTGGTATACTAAAAAACTGATACAAAGTTCCTTAACTCAACCTCAGTCAAACAAAGTAATCATATCTCAGTCAAGATCAATATTCATAAGAATACTTGACATCAACCGGTTTAACTGTTATGAAAAATTTAATAGTAAACAACATTAATCTTGTGAATATCAACAATGCTTAATCATAACTCAACATATTCATCTCTCAATGCTTGTACTTAACATCCCTTATCAGAGATTAACCAAATCAACAAATAAGATCACAACCACAAAAGCATTCACCACTTGACACAAATATTTATACATGGAAAACCCAAATAGGTAAAAACCACGGTGAGATGAGACTCACAAAGATATCTATCTAAACTCTTTCAAAGTTTGCTCTATTAGGAGCCAAAGTCTGTTAGAGCTTTACAATAAGTCCTATTAAGAACTAATTCCAGTTAGGAATACCTAATTAAGGGATTTTACAAATATGCCTTGTCAGAAGCACAATACCCTGTTAGGAGTAACCTCATTGGAGGATTTAATAATCCAAGCTAATGAACCACCTTGTTAGAGGATTTAATGAGTAACAAGCTTGTTAGAGATTAACTGGTTAAGGGATTTAACTTCTGATGTAATTGTTAGAAAACAACAATTTTTGTTGATCTGTCTGAATAGAACTACTTTTTCTTGATCAGATCCTTCTATAACCTTCAGTCTGCCTTCACTCAAAGTGTAGATCCATTCACCGGTTTAGCAACTACACACTCAACAGGTTTTCTACCAACCTTGCCAAACAACCTTAACAAACAACTTCATCAACCTTAAATAGAAATCAATTAGGTCGGTAACACAACAAAAACCTAATTCTCATCATCGAGCTTACAAACAATTCGATACAATCTTGATAGTTAGAAATCATGACAATCTCTTCACATTCTTCACGACAATTTCAACCGCTCCATGATCACCATTCTATTGGACTTTATAACTCATCGCATGTTGTGAGTTAGATGCAATCCACTTTTCTCTTTCCCTAGACAAGAACAAATGTGCCAAAACAATTTGAATATCTCCTTAATCAAATGATCACACATGTTTCCATCATTACCTCTTATCAGATAATAAACCATTAAACTTGGTCAGTTAGGGTTTAACAACTAATAGGGTCTACCGGTTACATTACATATAAAGGTTTAACCCTTTACAGCGGTTCAACTCACAAACTTAACATACAGGTTTACAACATCTTCCACAAATCTCTTCTTACCGGTTACTAGCCAATATCAAAAACAACAATATCAACAATAACATGAATACCATTTATCGGTTCAATTGAAATCAATGACAACATATCATTAATGCAATCTTGAAAATGCCAACAATCTCCCCCTTTGGAATTGATGGCAATACAAATATCAACGCCTTTGATTGTTGGTGAGATTGGTGAATAGGAATCCTGGTTTACATTACCAAGTATTCACCTTGCTCTGTCTGTCTTCAGCCTTCCGCTGGTTCACTTAATCAGACACATAATTCTTCTCCCCAATCACATAATTCTTCCCCCCCTTTGACAGCAATGCCAAAGTGAAAGTAAAACATGTAATTCTGCTCCCACTGTAATGTTGATCCTCCCCCTGTGGAATACATCCACTCCTTCATCAATCCATATAAGATTCTACAAGTGGTTTAGGGACTAATGCAATCAACATCATGCTTAACTAACTTCATGAAGAGGGACAACCCCCAATTGACTTCTAAGATACTTGAAAGTGGTCTTAGGTAGAGGTTTTAAAGATATCCGCAAGTTGCTCCTTGGTAGAAACATGCTCCAAGATAACATCTTTACTTTGAACTTTTTCCCTCAAGAAGTGATATTTCAATTCAATGCGCTTAGTCCTTGCGTGCAAAACAAGATTTTTTGAAATTTTTATTGCACTTGTATTATCACACAAAATCTTTATAGGTTCTAAGATTTCTATCTTCAAACCTTCCAAAATGTGCCTCATCCACATATCTTGTGTGCAATTCATATAAGCTGCTACATACCCAGCTTCAACATTAGATTGCGAAGTGCAACTTTTCTTTTTACTACTCCAAGAGAGTAGCCTTCCTCCTAAAAAGAATGCTCCACCGGTAGTACTCTTCTGGTCATCAATGTTTCCTACCCAATCAACATCTGTGTATGCTTTCAGATCAAAATTTCCACCATATGGATACCATAACCCATGGTCAATAGTACCTTTCTGATATCTAAAAATTCTCTTAGTTGCCATCAGATGTGCCTCCTTTGGATTCTTTTGAAATCTAGCAACAATACCAACTGCATGGACAATATCCGGTCGACTGTGAACAACATAGTGTAGTTTTCCTATCATTGACCTGTATTCCTTTTCATCTATAGACTTAGATGCATCTTCCTTGGAAAATTTACAACTTGTAACCATTGGGGTTCCAACTGGTTTACAATCACTCATAGCGAAAGTCTTCAAAACCTCTTTCACATACTTGGATTGAGTAATGAAAATACCATTCTTCATCTGTTGTATATGTAAGCCTATGAAATTTTTTATTTCCCCTACTAATGACATCTCAAATTCATTCTTCATTACATCTGCAAAACAATTACTCATGTCATCATTACCTCCAAATATAATGTCATCTACAAATACTTCACTGACCATTATTTCATCTCCTTCAGACTTGAGATAAATGTTTCTGTCATCACTAGTTCTAGTAAAGCCTATCTTCATCAAATGAGTATGAAGCCGTTCATACCATGCTCTAGGTGCCTACTTTAATCCATACAAGGCTTTATGCAATTTGCATACCATGTTTTCCTTATCTGTCGATGCATAAGTTCCATCAGGATTCTCTATATAAACCTCTTCTTCTAGTATCACATTCAAGAATGTAGACTTAACATCCATCTGGTATACCTTGAACTTCTTATGAGCTGCAAATGCAAGCAATGTTCTGACACCTTTCAGTCTTGATACTGGTGCAAAAGTTTCTCCATAGTCTTCTCCTTCTTCTTGTGCATAACCTTTGCATACTAATCTTGCCTTATTCTGAACTACAACACCATCTTCATTTAACTTATTTCTGAACACCCATTTGGTAACTATAACATTATTGTTTACCGGTCAAGGTACCAGGGTCCAAGTATTGTTCTTCTCAATTTGATCTAACTCCTCCTCCATAGTTTTCACCCAATGATAATCACCAAATGCCTCTTTAGCACTTCTAGGTTCAAAGGTGGATATGATGCAAGAGTTATCTCTTATTCTCCTTCTAGTTAGTACTCCAACATCCTTATCCCCAATTCTCTATTCAGGACTATGATTCAGTCTCACATACCTAGGAATAACATGATCATTCTCTTCATGTTTAGCTTCATCATTGTCATCTTCCTCTGAATTTATTTATTCCGGTTGAACAAGTTCATCAGGATTTTCTTTACCGGTTTTTGATTTAACAATTTCAAGTTCCAAAAGCAAAATGCAAGGATCTTCATCCTTCTTCTTAGATCTAGTTCCTTATGCAATTTTAGGACATTCATCTACATGAACATCAACACTTTCAACAATTTTCTGTGTCCAGTTGTTGAAGCATTTATAGGCCTTACTCTTGGTGGAATAGCCAAGAAATGTGCCCTCATCACTCTTAGCTTCAAATTTGCTTATGTAATCAGCTCTTTTAATAAAACATTTGCTACCAAATATTTTAAAATAGCTAACATCAGGTGATCTCCCATACCAATACTCATATGGGGTCTTGTCCTTACCTCTTTTCACTAGAACTTGGTTCATTGTGTACACGGTTGTACTTACAGCTTCTTTCCAAAATATTTTTGATATACCTCCTTGTATCAACATAGTCCTAGCAGCTTCAACCATTGACCAGTTGTTCCTTTCTGCTATACCATTCTATTGTAGTGTCCTTGGTACAGAAAGCTACCGCTTGATACCATTATCATCACAATATTTAGTGAACTCTAGAGAAGTAAATTCACCACCTTGATCTGTTCTTAGACATTTTATCTTTTTGCCACTCTCTTTCTCGGCTAAGGCTCTGAATGCCTTGAATTTACCAAAAGATTCATTTTTATCCTTCAAGAATGTGACCCACATCATCCTTGAACAATCATCAGTGAAGATCATAAAGTATCTATCACCTTGAATGTTTCTTGTTCTAATTGGTCCACATAGATCTGTATGAACCAAATCTAACAAGTTCTCTGTTGAGAAGGACTTTCTCTTGAAAGTTGAAGAAGTCATCTTTCCTAGTTGACATTCTTTACAAAGAGCATTAACCGGTTTGTCTAGCTGAGGAAGACCTCTTACTGTCTTAGACTTGCTTACTTTAATAATATTGTCAAAATTAATATGACAAAATCTCTTATGCTAGAGCCAACTATCATACACTTTTGCAATCAAACAGTTGCTAATTTTAGGATTGAGATGAAACAGATTACCTCTAGTCTGTTTACTGGTTGCAATCAATTCACCTTTGTTGTCAAAGATTTTGCATATACCATTTCTGAATTCCAGTAGGTATCCTCTGTCATTAAGTTGTGCCACACTAAGAAGATTGTTCTTTAGGCCTTCAACCCAATAAACATCGTCAACACTGATTTTCCCATTAAGAGAGCTAACTCCCTTACCTTTAACCATACAGGGTGAGTCATTGCCAAATCTGACAACACCGCCATCAAATTCCTTCAGGGAAATAAATTTGCTCTGATCATCGGTCATGTGATGTGAACAACCACTATCAATGATCCAATCATCAGAGTTATCCATTTTGGATACTAGTGCCTTTTGATATGATATTTCTTCGTTAATTGCTACAAACACAATACCTTCACTAGCATCATCATCAGATTCTTCATTAATAAACCACTGTCAATAGCTACAAGGCAATCTCTCTTGCCTTTACCCTTGTATTTCTTAAATTTGTCTCTCTTGTATTCATTTTCACCATTACGGTAATTTTCTACTTTATGACCAATCTTGTTACATGCAAAACATTTTAAAGGTAGCTTACCTCTATATTTACCAGTGCCTCTAGGTAGCCGTTTTTCCAACAATGCTTCAAGTTCCACTAAGTTGTCTTCATCTTCAACATCTCTGCTTGTCTAGATTCATAGTTATGGCTGGTATCTCTACTTCTTCTCATAGATGGGTTAGAGACAAAAGCTATAAATGCATATTCTGATTTCTGTACACTACCATCATAGCCATTTAGTTCAAAAGCAGTAAGTTTCCCAATAATAGAGTCAAGAGTTACCTTTGTCTTATCAATGGATTTCAGCTCCTGAATAGCTACAACTCGGATAACATAGATTGGTAGCAGGGTTCTCAGTACCTTATTGATTACTGTGGCATCTTCCACTTTCCCTCCTGCACTCTTTATCTCACCAACTATCTCTTTAATCCTTTGACCATATTGTTGGATATTCTCACCTTCGGACATTCTCATGTCATCAAACTTGCCTCTTAAACTCTCCTCTTTGGCAATCTTAACATGTTCATCACCGCTATAAATCTCTTCTAGTTTCTTCCATACTTCATATGTAGTTTCAAGACCATGAACATCTACATATTCAACATCAAACATGGAACTGATCATAGCTTCTAGTGCCTAGTGATTTTCTTGCTATTCTTTCTTCTGATCATTAGTCAGGGGTCAAGTAGGTGTAGTATACTTATTTTCTATATTCTCCCAATACTGACTACCAAGACTCTTAATGTAAATATTCATTCTGTTACTCTGTATTTTATAGTTGTCTTTGTTGAACTTTGGACCTTCTTTCTTCATCATGATCTACAAAATCTTTTCCTCGAGTTGTTAGGCTTTTAGATTAAGAAGACCTGAGATGCTTTGATACCAATTGATGGTATGATGAAAGAATAAGTATCTAGTAGAATACTGAGAGGGGAGGGGGGTGAATCAGTATATTGAAAAATTGATACAAAGTTCCCAAACTCAACCTCATTCAAACAAAGTAATCATATCTCAGTCAAGATCAATACTCATAAGAATACTTGACATCAACTGGTTTAACTGTTATAAAAAATTTAACAGTAAATAACTTCAATCTTATGAATATCAACAATGCTTAATCATAACTCAACATATTCATCTCTCAATGCTTCTACTTAACATGCCTTATCAGAGATTAACCAAATCAACAAATAAGATCACAACCACAAAAGCATTCACCACTTGACACAAATGTTGATATGCAAAAAACCCAAATAGGCAAAAACCACAATGAGATGAGACTCACAAGGATAGCTATCTAAACTCTTTCAAAGTTCGCCCTGTTAGGAGCCAAAGCTTTTTAGAGCTTTATAATAAGTCTTGTTAAGAACTAATTCCAGTTAGGAATCACCCGGTTAAGGGATTTTACAAATATGCCTTGTCAGAAGCACAATACCCTGTTAGGAGTAACCTCACTGGAGGATTTAAGAATCCAAGCTAATGGACCACCTTGTTAGAGGATTTAATGAGTAACCAAGCTTGTTAGATATTACCCGGTTAAGGGATTTAACTTCTACTGTAATTGTTAGAAAACAATAGTTTTATTGATCTGTCTGAATAACACTACTTTTGCTTGATCAGATCCTTCTATAACCTTCAGTCTGCCTTCACTCAAAGTGCAGATCCATTCACCGGTTTGGCAACTACACACTCAACAGGTTTTCTACCAACCTTGCCAACAACCTTAACAAACAACTTCATTGACCTTAGAATAGAAATCAATTAGGTCGGTAACACAACAAAAACCTAATTCTCATCATCAAGATTACAAACAAGTCGATACAATCTTGACTGTTAGAAATCATGACAATCTCTTCACATTCTTCAAGACAATTTCAACCGCTCCATGATCACCGCTCTATTCGACTTTGTAACTCATCACACATTGTGCATTAGATGCAATCCACTTTGATTATCTCCTTAATCAAAACAATTTGAATATCTCCTTAATCAAATGATCACACGTGTCTCCATCATTATCGCTTATCAGATAATAAACCATCAAACTTGGTTGGTTAGGGTTTAACAACTAATAGGGTTTACTAGTTACATAACATAGAAAGGTTTAACCCTTTACACCGGTTCAACTCACAAACTTAACATATAGGTTTACAACATCTTCCACAAATCTCTTCTTACCAGTTACTAGCCAATATAAAAAACAATAATATCAATAAAATGAATACCATTTATCGGTTCAATTGACATCAATGAAAACATATCATTAATGCAATTTTGAAAATGCCAACAAAATCAAATCCTCGAACACACATCATCACCAGAGATCTCGCCAAGATAAATCGCAACATGCAATACCATCGAAAAATATCGCATAACATGAATAATATCACCAGAACCATTAGATCTTCAATAACACGTACAATGATCAATGCAAACCACCAAGACAAATGGGACATGATTAGGAAAAACCAACAAGAACGCTAAAACTATCCGCAATAGATGCACCAAAACCACTTAATCAAATCTTCATCGATCAATACGCTGACACTCAATAGAAGCAACTCAGACAAGAAAGATATCTTGTGGAGAACCAAATCATGAACCATCTGAAATGAAGATATACATGAACATCTCAAATACTCTCCCAAATCCACAACCAAAGATATGATCATACCTGAGCACAATGGATCAATCATCAAAACACTGCAATACTGAATAGGGAAACACCAAAACACCGGAATATGTTGACATCAATGACAACAACATATCTTAGCAACAACAATATCCAACAATCTCCCACTTTGGCATTGATGGAAACATATGAACGTGAAAAACAATCAATGCAAATGAATAAATTAACACCAACAAACTCCCGCTAAGATCATGCACACAAAGCTCCAAAGATAAGGGAGTTTTTCACATGCTTCTCTCGCCCTTTGACATCAGTGCCAAAGATAAAATGAAAATCATGCTTCTCTCCCTCTAAGAAGAACAATCTCTCCTCCTTAGGATAAACTCATGAATGAACATCTGAACCACTCACTAACTACTCTGACTGAGTAGCAACACCAACTCATCAATCCAGATAAGAAGATAAGACTCTAAAGTTCACTAGATTGATGCATCTCAATGCATCTAGTTCTCATCAGGTGGGGTAGAAACCCCTAACTTGTCTCTCAAATATACAAATGTATTTGCAAGAAAAGTCTTAGTAAAAATATCTGCAATCTAATCCTTTGTAGATACATACTCAAATTTGACTTCTTCATCACTGACTTTCTCCCTCAAGAAGTGATACTTGATTGAAATATGCTTTGTTTTAGAGTGCAGTACTATATTTTTAAAAAATATTAATAACACTTAAATTGTCACAATATATAACAGTAGGCTCATCATGCACAACTCTAATATCCTTCAACATTTTCTTCATACAAACTACCTAAGTACAGTTACTAGCAGCAACAATGTATTCAACTTCAACACTAGATAGAGCTATAGCATCTCATTTCTTACTTGCCCATGAAACCAACTTCTTCCACAGAAAGAAAGCTCCCCCAATAGTGCTCTTTCAGTCATCAACATCGCCTGCCCAATCAACATTGGTATAGGCACATAATATAAAATCATCATTGTTTAGATACCATAAACCATAGTCAATTGCTCCCTTCAAGTATCTGAAAATCCTCTTCACAGCAGTAACATGAGTCCATTTAGGATCAGCCTGAAACCTAGCACAAAGACAAACCACATGCATAATATATAGTCTAGTTTGAGTTAAGTACAACAATCCACCAACCATAGATCTATACAAAGTCTGATTAACTTTATGGGATTTATCATTGTTAGGCAACTTGCATCCAATCACCATAGGAGTTCCAATAGGTTTAAAATCAGCTAAACCCAAACTTCTTCAACAATTCCTTCACATACTTATATTGAGAAATGAAAATACCTTTGTTAGTCAATGTAATTTGTAATCCTAGGAAGAATTTCATCTCACCTATCATAGACATCTCAAATTCCTTTTGCATATCATCAACAAACTTCATACTCAAATAATCATCACCTCCAAAAATAATATCATCCACAAACACTTCAACAATCAAAATGTTATCATTATCAACTTTAAAGTATAGATTACTATCAACGGTACTTATCTAATCTAGAATACCAGGCTCTAGGGGCTTGCTTCAGTCCATACAATGCTTTCTTCAATTTTCATACCATGTCTCCTTCATCTGATAATGAAAATCCACATGGTTTCTTAATGTAGACTTCCTCTTCCAAATCACCATTCAAAAAGGTTGACTTGACATCGATATACCTTAAAATTCTTGTAAGCAGCATATGCAAGCAACAATCTAACAACTTCAATTCTAGCTACTAGAGAAAAAGTCTCCTCATAGTCAATTCCTTCCATCTGAGATCATCCCTTACATACCAGCCTTGCTTTGTTTCTAACCACTTCACTAGATTCATTCAATTTATTCTGGAACACCCACTAAGTGTCAATCACATTCTTGTTGTTAGGTCTTGGAACAAGCTCCCATGTATCATTCTTCTCAATTTGATTCAACTCTTCTTCCATTGCTTTTATCCAATTCTCATCTTTACATGCTTCTACAACATATTTAAGTTCAATCTTTGAAATCAAACATATCTCTTCAACAACAAGTCTTCTTCTAGTCATCACACATTTGTTCTTATCACCAATAATCTGATTTTCTAAATGATTCAGTCTCACATACCTAGGAGTCTTTTGATTGTTTTGATTCTCATGTTCTTGAACTTCTTCACCAATAACAACAATATCCCAATTAAAAATCTCTACTGGAACATTCTACTTTAAGATCTTAATTTGCACAGGCTTTGAAATAATATCTTGATCATCAAATTTGGAGTTGCAGTTTCAAGTGCAATCATTGAAGGATTTCATTTCATCTATTATAAATCCTATCACAGGGGAAGCCTCAAGTTCAAGTGTGCAGGGAATTTCCCCCAATACTATGCATAAAATTAAGAGCAATCTTGGATACGACAAGGTTATCACTGAGTGGATGGATGAATTGTATCAGGGTGGTGTCATTTATGTCATCAAGTTTAGGAGATTTTATGTAACATGGTTCCTATTAGGTAGGGGAGGGGATATATAGAGCTTTCCTTCCTCACCTATTCCAAAAAGGGAGAAAAAACATCTCAAAATGAAACCCTACATCAACAGCCAAATGCATTTATTGCTAGTTTATTGTTTGCTAAGCAGTTAAAGCTTATTGCTAGTTTTTTGTGAAATGTAATCCTTGACCGACCATCTTCATTCTTCTTCTCTGTAATTAGTTGCGTGTGCGAATAAAGATATATTTTACTATCGTGTCTAGTATGCATTATCATTGTATTATTATTTCATGTACTTGTTAATTTATGTTTACTTCTAGTAGTTTGAGAAACCACACCATAGGGAGTAAACATTATCATTGTAAATATGATAGCACCTCAACTAAGGAAATGTACTTTACATTAATCTATACATACAAATTACTTCTCATGTAATTAGAGTAGGCAACTTCTTGTTAGTTTTCCATGTGAGATATAATTTTGTGTTGAACATTTTGTATTAATTTTTAGATTAATTGTGACTTAAAATATTTTGTAATATTAACATTGATATTTATATTCTATACAACAACAATTATCTATAAGACACTCCAAATATTTTGCATATTTTATTATAGAATGCTACTGCTAGGATATGTTGTTTGTCATTTATTTCAACATATTCTTGTATTTTGGTGTTGCTCTGGAAGTCTTCTTGATTATATCACTTGATCCGGTGATTGCATTTGAGGTTTCTGGTTTTTCGGTTCAGTAGCTAGTAGAGTCTAGTTTTTAATCCGGCGAGCTTCGGTATGATGACATCTTGTCTTGCAGATTTGGGATAATGTTTTGGATGTTCAAATGTATCTTCATGTCAAGTGGTTCATGATTTGGTTCTCTGAAAGCTATCCTTCTTATTCGAGTTGCTATTGTTGAGTGTTCTTGAATGTTAGCGTGTTGATCGATGAAGATTTGCATAAGTGGTGTTGGTGTAGCTATTGCAGATGATTCTAACATTCTTGTTGGTGTTTCATAATTATGTCCTATTTGTCTTGGTGATCTGCATTTATTATTGTGCAAGTTTTTTTTGATTTTCATGATCCAGTGATGTTATTCGTGTTATGCGGTATTTTGGTGGTGTAATGTGTTGTTGTTGATCTTGGCATGATTTATGGTGGTGATGAGAGTTTGTAGATTTGATTTAGGTCCATGTCATTATTTTGGTCATGCGATTGATTTATGTAACGTGTGATGTAATTATTTAATTAGGTGTTATGGGTTTGGCCAACCTTGTAGTCAAGGTTGATGAATTGTATAAATGGGTGTGATATTCATGTAATTTGGAGTTGAGGAGTTGAGTCTGCATTATCAAAGAGTGGTGTATGTGCGATCAAGAGAAATTATCTTTTGGTGTGGTGTGTAGAGAAGAGATTAGTGAAGAACAATCATGTGTGCTTAACCGGAACTATCATCAGGCATTAGTAGATGCTACTATTATAGTTCATTCTTTCTGGATTGTAGTTTGAATCTTATTGTAAGGTAGTGAACCTTCCTTGAGGGATGGAGCCTTCTTGGTCATTTTAATTTGAGTAGTGAGCTCTAGATAGTGTCCTTGAATGCACGTGCATTCCCCATTGTAATATTTACACATACTACTGTAGGGTATTATCTCATTGTGGGTAGGTTCCCACCGTGGTTTTTCCCTTAATCGGATTTTCCACATCAAAAATAATGGTGTTATGTGTGTTGTTTTTGTTGCAGTTGATCAGATATGAGATTGTGTTTAATTGTTTTGTAGACGTATAAATCTGACCACTTTCCTAAATAAATCTTTAATATTTATTTTAACCATATCCCCTTATTAATTAAATCACATTTAATTAATTTCTTCCCATTCATCTATTTGATTAAATGAATTACCCAATCTATTTAATTAAATTCATATAAACCTTTTCTAGCATTTAATTAAATAAATCACTTTATTTAATTCCCCTTTCTCCCTTTTTAATTAAATTTACATTTAATTAAAATTGATCCTTGCAAATTAATAAATCTAATTTATTTATAAAATCCCCCCACTTGTATTTATGCAAGTTGCATCTATTTTGGTTAAAATAAAGTAATTTTATTTTAATTAAAATCCTTTTCCCTCATCCACTTGCATTTTCCTACATCTCCCACTTGCCTCCTAAACCCCTTCTAGATTCTTCTAATCACTTCCAATTTAGCCTAATTCATCTCCTAATTATTGTCACATTCCTAAGTAAAAGGAAGTCACTTCTTAAAGCCTCTAAAGTCTTCAATAACCATTAAAGATTTTGTGTCTTCAAATGGTTAACCTCTAAAGTCTTCCAAACCATTAAAGGCTCTTACATATGGTTAACTCACCCTTGACCTTTGGTTATAGAATTTCTCTCTAACTTAACTATCCTTTTGACTCAAGGGTCTCATAAAACACTTATAGCTTTGACCATAGTTATCCATTTAACCCTTGCACAAGAGTTTACCCCTTGGGTAAAATCTTTATCCAATGGATAACCCTAACCTAACCTTAACCCTTACCTCCTAAGGTAACCCTCATGTCTTCTCAGGCATTTAATGCTTCTTTCATCTCCTCTCAAGCAAACTTTTGTTGACAATTGTCACCATTTCATTGGTGAGAATTGTAAACATGGTTTGATTAAATTTCAATCCTGTCCCTTGCTAAGATTATTCAATTTTAACCATCCATTGCCCTATTTTACCTATAAATAGATCTCTCATTCTTCATTATCCATATCTCCAAGTTTTTATGCATCTAAATTATAGCCTAATTTACTAAGCATTTTAACCTCTCTTTGTTAAAATATCATCATAGAATTTAGAATCATTTTCCATATCATAAAATATTCATGCTAAGCTAGTATATCATGTTAGGATAATTTATTAATCTTTTATCATATCACTATCTTCATATTAACTTAATCATCATAGTTTTAGCACATCATATAGATCTTAGAATGCATTCACGCATGTACATAAAATATCACTCATTCTTGGAGTTGTCATTCCTAAGTCACTTTCTCAATGATCTTAGAGCAAATACTAGTCCATGCATAGGAGACGATTGTAGAACATGATCATCTGCCTGTCTAGAAATGGCTCTTCCCATCAAGACTGTGCACCTCAATTAGCCTCCATATCTTCCACCATTTCCTCACACCCTAAAGTCACACAAGAGAAATCCACACCATCTCTATCTAATAACACAACCTCCCAAGGGCTATCCACAATAAGTTTCCAAGCTAATACAATTCATGATGCTAGTCCCTTCCATGCTTCAGAAATTCAAGACCCAATCACATCATATACTCCTATTATAGATAATCCCATTCAAAATCCATTATTACCATGCCAAAATGTTGAATCCTTCCAAGAGTCTTCCATACATATCCAAGCTCCTACCCCGTGTCAAGAGGATAATCCAAAGTCAAAATAAATGAGTCCCGAAATAAATCAAGATCAAGAACAAACTCTTTCTTCTAATCCAATTTTTTATCAAGATCCCACCTATCAAGAGTCTTATGATTATCCCCTAATATTTTTATATTCCATCCAAGAATATCACCTTCCATCTGTAGAAAAAAGTGTCTTTCCCAGCCTCATTCAACATCCACTTCCTAAGCAAGATCATAATATCCCTTCCATATCCTCTAATGATCCAATTCAAAATCAAGAGCAAAGTGCAAACTCCAATAATCCAATTCAAAATCAAGAGCAAAGCACAAACTCCAATGATCCTCTTCTAAGTCAAGATCAAAGTTTTCCTTCACTTCCATGTCATAATCCTCCATATCCACCTAAAGATCCAATCATCCCTTCTTATTCCCCCGACGGTCCTAATCTTCCACCAGATTCCATTGCATCTACCCAAGTTGTTTGTGAATCTTGTGCATATCAAATGGGTTCCTCCATTTTCATTCAGTCCGATTTACTTCATGATCCTATCATTTCTTCCATACCATACCCTCCTCAAAATGGACTCACATCTTGTTCTAAAAATAACATGCATCCCATTGCTAAAAATATTGTCAAAACATGCATTATCAAGGTAAAAGGTTAGGCCTACATGAACAAGGTATATTAGATCCTCTTCATATCAAATAAAATCTTAATTGTCATGGCCTTGGCTACACTCTCTCAGAACATTAGTGTCCCTACTAAATCCCACATTCCTCCATCTAAATCCAAGCAATCATAGTCCTTATCCTCCAAATCCATTTTGGGTCCTTTTATTCCAAAATCAAATCCTTCCTCCATTCGATTCATATTAGCACCCTACTATGATCCCTAGCTTACATTCCAATTGTCCTATCATAAATCAATATTAGCAAGGACACACATCTTTGAGCACCTTCCAACCATCTACCTACACCAACCCATCCAAACTACCTCTATATCATTCTTACTCATCCATGAATCCCATTCCCTTTAGAAGAAATTTGGTTGCCAAGAATAAATTCCACAAGTCCAAAAATCCACATACATCCAAAGATCAACATGTCTCATCTAAAAGACATGTCAAATCAAAGAAAAATATGATCCAAAAGAATAAAGCAATATCCAAATGGCTACAAAGGCCTATTATGAGAAAAGAAAAATTTGAAAAATATGTGGGTTCCTAAGTCTCTTATAGAAGCAATGCGTTCCAAAGAACCAGAAAGAAAAGAAAAATCAAAATCAATGTGGATTCCCATAAAAGCATTGCATCTCAAAGAAAAATCAAAAGTGGCATCTAGACTTGATATTCCAAAAGCTTCCTTCAATCATCCATCTACACATCTCCCACTTCCAAAATCTATTTTTCCATCACCTCCTTTATCAATTTTGGGTTCTTATGTCCTGAATTCCACATTCACTCCTCCATCAAAATCTCAAAATCCAAAATCCATTTGTCCTCCCTCACTCCACCACCTCTTAAGGTGTGTGCAAACATTGATCTTGAAGATATTTCCATCCGTTCTCGCTCAAATCTTCCAACATCCTATCTATCATCCAATGCCTCTTTTACATCCTTGCATCCTTCCCATTCAATCCTTTGCATAAATTATTCATTCATGAAATAAGCATTTGTGTCATTTTGTCACATGCTCTCCCTTGCTCAATCTTGTGTTTAGTCCATTTCCTAGATATCTATTCATGAAATGCTTCAGAATCTGAGGTTGTTCCTCTTTAACACTATCTTTTGGTTGGGATACATACTCGATTCGGAAAGAGAATCACTTGTTGTATCTTGATACTGGTATCTTCAGATTACTATATCTCACACACTTAATCAATCACTCTATATCATTGTGATCTCTTAGGTGAAGACATGGCTAGTGAAAAATCTAAAATCCTACTTCAGTGCCACTGTAATTCTCGAACCTATGTGAGATTCATTTCTTACAAGCCAATGCACAAAACAATCAATAAGAGAAAAAACAATATCAAAAGATCAAAAGAAAAAATAAGCAAGAAAAGAAAGAAAAAAATGCAATGAAATGCAATATCAAAATTCTTGGATTTGGGAACATGCGAGTAACTCAATCAGGCCTATGGATGCCTAACTGTCAATGGAGCAATATCTATGAGATTACAATGATAAAATCATCGTACCTATGAACTCTTGCTGACAACGAGGCTCTATCTAGGATGCTTTTGAAGTCAGGATAACTCACGTATCTAGTCATGTCGGATTCTAACAATTACAATAATCATATGAGACGGAATAAACCCACTTGCACACACAAGGGTAATAAAAGACTAAGTACCTTGATCCAGTTTGGGATTCTTCTTCCCTTTTGAGTATGCTTCCTAGTCGCTAGATATGTTGAGTTGAATTTTGTGAAGGTTCTAAGTGCTGGTTGGGTCTCTATCTTTAAAATGTTTAGGAACACTTATATGAGTGGCACTAGATGTAGTGACGATTTTACACATCGCCCCTTTTTGGAAAATGGAGATCTCTACACTTGGGGGAAAGTTTCATCCACTCTATCCTTTCTATCACATCTCCCATTATCCTTCCTCCAATGTCCATTACCCTATCTACATCCATCTTTTTTTCCATCTTTGATCTTGAAAAAACTAAAGATCTTCATAAACATCATCTATGACTATCTATGATCTTGATTCACCTTTTCCATACCTTATAGTCCATATTCCTTATCATATCTATTGCTTTCTTCCATCACCCATCACTATCTATGATCTTGCTTCTTCTATCCATATCCTATCTCTATATGTATCTCCTTTCTATCCCTTAATTTTGATAGAAACTAAGGACAAAAATAAAAAAACATGGTTTCAAAAAAGATCTTGACATGTCCCTTCATGTAGACCACATGCCATTCAATGCACCATTCCATCACCTTATATTTTCAAATGCCTTAGCTTGGAAACATTTTATCCATCGCACGATAGTCCTTAGAAACAATCTCATCTTTAATTCCATAATAAGTTACCTCCATCTTTCTCCTATCCATCTTCACCTCAATAGTTCATTCATCCACTCATAATATTCCTTGCCTTGATAGACACTGGGGGCATAGCTGAAAAAAAATCATAAATTGTCCTAAAAAAATCCAAAAAGCATTCAGATACGATCCTGAAAAAATCAATAAAAAACATTCAAATACGATCCTAAAAAAAAATCAACTAAAAAACATCAAAAAGCTCTTGGAAATGAACTAACTTTTTAAAACAAAAATAAAAAACTTGCAATAACATGTCTCACAAGAATCAAACACCCTAGTAGATATCCATCAAACACTTCACATGAAGCTAACAAAGGATACAACTATCTAAGAAACAATTTGCAATCAAACTGATCAAGTTGTTTTATCAATTGTATCAACTATCCATATCAAGTGATCATTATCTTGTCTTAAACAAAAAAAGATACACATGAAATCAGGCAGGTTAAACAGGGTCCACACTTTCTGAGATTGGACATTATCAACCATCATATCGAACAATCAAAGCAAAGGTACAGATCAATATGGCTGCTGAATTTTTTCCTAGTTAGTCTTTATCTTTTATCATTTGGCAACAAGTCATGTTTCTATGCTACTCAAGGATGTCCACAAGTGACTAGAGGAGTTAGGATGAGCATGATCCTTTTCTTTGTTTGTTGTTTTGTGGTGTGAACCAATAAAGTTCTAGGGAAATGGTGCCAGGAGTGTCTGTGATTGGTACGTTCATTCGACAAGTATCTCATGAAGGATAACTATGCTTGTGACTACCCCACATACCTCGACCCTTGGCATTATTCCCATAATAGAGGGTTCACTCCTTGTCTTCTACGTATTTATTTATGCAATGAGATATATTTACATCTTGGTTCCTTATACCCTAGTGTGCAAAGCTCCATTGTTACATAGGAAGGCTCAGTGATGAATATATATTGCACTAATAAAGGAACAAAAATTCATGTATCCATCATCAATCTTTTCATTTTATTATCTCATCATGTTGATTCGCTCTCAAGATCATTCTCTTATCAAACATCTCTTATCAATTCCATCATTCATCTAACACGTTCTCTCATCAATTGTCTCTATCTCTAATCTTTCATTTCTTCTAATCCTCTCTTTCATTATACTAAAAATTCTTTTATTATTCACTAGCATGGTATCGTTAAAATTGGTCTCAGTTCCATAATTTTTCAGCCAATTTTTTGAGGGGGCATATTTATACCCTAAGCATCTTTAGGTACACTGGGATTGTTGGTATTTTGGTATGGTTTTGTCATTGATGTCAACACCTACAAACACTTATCAACTTTGGCACTTTGGAGAATCGGCAATCTTCACTGGCAAGCGACTTATGCACAGTCACCGGTATCTGGTTCACCGGCAAGATATAATGCTCACCAACACTTGGAATGATATGGAAAACACCTAGTTATGTCGAAGACATCATTTGGACACCTTGTCTTGGAGATTTGTTCATTGGCATATTCATATTTGCATATTTGCTGTTACCGACAAATAGGTCCAGGATATACACCGACAGGTTTATCTATTCCAGATCAGCACGACACGCTATGGAGATGTTTTATTATTGTTGTAAATGCATCAAGCTGGCATGTTGAATTAGTTATTGCATCAGACATTGTTTTATTTGTAAATTGATTTTATTGTAATATCCTTTAGAGCTGACCTACTAAAATTGGTCTTAGGTTATGATATAAATGTAAGATCTTATTTGTAAGATCGAATGTGTAATGTGGAAAAGAATTGTGTGAAGGTATATGCGAGAATAAGCAAAGCTATACATGCATACATCATTTGAAGGTTGAAGGAGGGTTTTTGTGAAGACAATTAGAACTACACCGGTACTGAATCCAACATAGAGAGATGCTAAACTAAGCAGTACATCCTTATTAGATTTAACCATCCAACTGTAGTCAGTGTGATTCCTATTTGTGTTTGAGCAGTGAGCTCTAGGCGCTTGGCCTTTTTGCATGTACAGACCCCATTTGTATACATATACTATTTGCAGTAGTATCATCTAATTGTGGGTAAGGTTTCCCACCATGGTTTTTCCCCTTATAGGGTTTCCACGTACAAATATTGGTGTTATGTGTTGTGGATGTTATAGTGTTTCTATTTCATGCATTAATCTTTATCGGTACTATAACTAACTGATAAAACTGTCTACCGACATAAAAGATTGGTTTACCAGTATTAAGCATTAAAGTTGGTTAAGTTGGTTTTGGTTTGAATTTATTTGACAACTAATTCACCCCCCCCCCCCCCCTCTCTTAGTTGTCCCTGAGACCTAACAATTGGTATCAGAGCCTAGTCCTCTTTTGCAGAAGTTTAACAGCTTGAGGAGATCCAATGTCTACTAACTATTTCAGGAAGGACAGTCCTAAACTTGATGGAACCAACTATGGCATATGGAAGATCAGAATGGAGACACATTTGAATTGCATTGGAAAGGACATATGGGAAGTTACAAAGAATGGCTATACTGCTCCTACTCCCAGTCAGCCTAATCCACCTACCTTAGGAAAAGATGAGGAAAATGATTGCAAAGCTAGAGAAGCACTTTTGAGCACATTATCAGATCAACAAATCATGGGATTATCAGATATATCAACTGCTAAAGCTATTTGGGATCATTTGGAAACACTGAATGAAGGAGATTCCACAGTCAAAATTGCAAAACTTGAAAGCTTCCGGGTCAAGTATGAAAATCTGAAAATGGAAGAAGATGAAAGGATTTCTTCTTTTATGGAAAGAGTTAGTGAAATTGTTTTGGGTATTAAATGTTGTGGAGGAACCTTAAGTGAAGATGAAATTGTTTCAAAATTTGTAAGAGGATTTCCATCGGCATATAAAATGAAGGTTACTGCTATAAATGAGTTGAGAATAATGCCTAATACATCAGTAACTAGGGATACATTGATTGGAAAACATTCAACTTTTGAAATTGAGGAATTTGGTCCTATTGATACTATAAAGAAAGATTTAGCTTTTAAAGCATCAACATCATCTACACCATCATTTGATAATTCTGATTGGAAAGCCTTTTATGCAAGAGAACTTGAAGAAAGCAGGAGAGAAAATGAAGAACTTGAAGAACTTGAAGCACTATTTGCAAGAAAAATGCCTAAAGGTCCAGTTAGAAGTAAGTATGAAGGTAAAACACCCTTTAAATGCTTTAATTGTAATAAGATTGGTCATATGGCTTCAAGATGCCCTGATAGACATGCTAGACTAAGAGAAGAAGCTAGGAGAACATACAAGCCTAACCCTGAATATTAGAGATACAGATTTAAGAAGAATAAAGATAAATCTTGTTATCTTGCTGAAGAAGGAATGACTAATGATTCTGATGAAGATCTGACAGAAAATAGATGGGTTTTTATTGCTATAATAGAATATCAACCGACACCTACTGTTCAACCGGTAGAACAGGCCTTGGTAGCTAAAATTGATGTTAAGGATGAATGGATCATCGATTCAGGATGCTCACATCATATGACTGGTGATTAAAGTAAATTCTTGAACTTTCAGGAGTATAATGGAGGTCTAGTAAGATTTGGAGATGATAAAGCTTTCTTGATCAAAGGTAAAGGTATAATATCTCTTGATGGTAAGCATAATACTGACAATGTTTACTATGTGGAAGGTTTAAAGCATAATCTTTTGAGTGTTGGTCAATTAGTTGAGAAAAGATTTCAGTTACAATTCAAGAATGGAAAATGCAAAATTATGAACAGAACTGGTTTGGAAATTGCAACCGGTAATCAAACTATAGGTAATATCTTTCATTTGAATAATAGTGAAAAGACATGCTTGATTGCACATATTGATGAAAGTTGGCTATGGCATAAGAGACTCTGTCATGTAAATTTTTATTGCATGGTAAAAATCAGCACTACTAAGGCAGTTAGAGATTTACCTAAGATTTTTAAACATCACAATCTGGTATGTAAGGAATGTCAATTTGGAAAACAAGTTAGAGCTACTTTTAAAAGTATTCCAGAAAAATCAATTAATGCTCTTGACTCAATTCATACTAATTTATGTGGTCCAGCTAGAACTAAAAGTTTACAAGGTGATAAATATTTCATGCTAATCATTGATGACTACTCTAGAATGTGTTGGGTTACTTTTCTCTGAGAAAAAGAAGAAGCACTTGGGAAGTTCAAACTATTCAAAGCAATGGTAGAGAATGAAACCAGTATTAAAATCAAATGTTTGAGATCAGATCAAGGAGGAGAATTTACATCTAAGGAATTTAATGCATTTTGTGAAGTGAATGGAATCAGAAGACAGTTATCAGCACCCCAGACACCACAACAAAATGGAGTTGTTGAAAGGAAAAACAAAACTATCTTGGATGCAGCTAGAAGTATGTTATCTGAAGCAAATCTACCACATGTATATTGGAGAGAGGCAGTAAGCACAACGGTCTACACATTCAACAAAGTTCACATCAAAGGAGAAACCGATAAGACCCCTCATGAACTATGGGTTGGTATTACTCCTACTCTTAAATATTTCAAAATATTTGGAAGCAAATGCTATATTAGAAGAGATATTTATATTGGTAAATTTGATCCTAGAAGTGATGAAGGAATATTTCTTGGTTATTCATCTAAGAGCAAGGCATATAGATGTTTTAACAAAAGATTACAAAAAATTGTTGAGAGTACAAATGTAAAGATTGATGAACAATTCAGAGGAACTTCAAGGTATATAGACTCTGAATCAGCAATAGAGATTCTAACAAATGAATCTACATTGAACCCACCGACACAGAATGAAGATCCAGTTACACCGGTATCATCTAAAAATTCCAATGTAACTGAGGAACAACAACAAACAAAGACACCTCGGTATGTAAGAATGAATCACTCTAAAGATCAGATAATTGGGAACAAATATAAAGGAGTTATGACAAGAGGAAGACTGGAAAATGAAGAGGTATGTCTTATTTCTCAAATTGAACCATCATCAATAAATGAGGCATGTGAAGATAAACAATGGATTAAAGCTATGGAAGAGGAACTAGAACAAATTGAGAAAAACAACACTTGGATATTAGTTCCTCGGCCTAAAGACAAAAATGTGATTGGAACAAAATGGGTATTTAGAAACAAACTTAATGAAGATGGTAAGGTAATCAGAAATAAAGCAAGACTAGTGTGTAAGGGATATTCTCAGAAAGAAGGAATTGATTACAATGAAACCTTTGCACCGGTAGCTAGAATTGAGGCAGTTAATTTATTCTTGGCTTTTGTAGCACACAAGAACTACAAAGTATATCAAATGGATATTAAATGTGCATTTTTGAATGGAGATCTTGAAGAAGAAGTTTACATTGAACAACCTGATGGATTTTCTTTGACAGATAACAAAGATATGGTTTGAGGTTAAGGAAAGCTTTGTATGGGTTGAAACAAGCTCTAAGAGATTGGTATGCAAGACTGGATAAGTATCTTTTGAAGATTGGTTTTTCTAAAGGTAATGCTGACAACAACTTATACTACAAAGTGACTAATGATGAAATCTTGGTTATAGAAGTTTTTGTTGATGATATAATCTTTGGAGGAGAAGATGGATTACGTAAAGACTTTTCTATTGAAATGCAGCAAGAATTTGAAATGTCTACGATTGGAGAAATAAAATTCTTTTTAGGATTGCAGATTTCACAGACGGATAAAGGTATATTCTTGAGTCAATCCAAGTACTTGAAGGAGTTACTAAAGAAATTTGGGATGGAGAACTCTAAACTGGTAAGCACACCTATGACTACAAATGACAAATTATCACAAAGGGATGAATCTACACCTGTTAATCCGACTAGGTACAAATCTATGATAGGAGGCCTACTATATTTAACACAAATAAGACTTGATATTATGAATGCAGTATGTATTGTTTCAAGATTTTAGAGTAATCCTAGAGAAAACCATGAATTAGCAGTAAAAAGGATTTTCTGGTACTTACCAAGGCACTACAAATCTTGGATTATGGTATCCTAGAGATGAAAACTTTGAATTATGTGCATACACAAATGAAAATTGGGCAAGAGATGTGGATGATAGAAAAAGCACCATCGGCGGAGCATTTTTTCTTGGCAACATATTAATTTCTTGGTTGAGTAAGAAACAAAGTTGTACATCTTTATCAACAGGTGAATCAGAATATGTTGCAACAACAACTAACTGTACACAGGTACTATGGCTTAAGAAGATGTTGAAGGACATAAAGGTAAAATGAAAGGACCCTATTACTATCTATTGTGATAACACTACAACAATTGATATATCTATGAATTCGGTATTACATTCTAAAACCAAACATGTTTCTATCAAACTAAATTTTCTAAGGGAGAATGTTGAAAAAAGAAATAAAACTGGTTTATGTGAATACTAAAGAGCATATTGTAGATATTTTCACTAAACCTCTACCTAAGGAGACCTTTGAATATCTCAGAGACTAGCTTGGGGTTATACCCCCACTGGTAGAGACTTAGATAGTTGATGTTTGTCATCAACCGATAGAATTAACAGAGAAATATTTATTCCGGCTTTGATGAGGACAACTACTTCTCAGGGGGAGAAGTTAGTATACTAAATTGGTTGGTATTTTGTATCTAAAAAATGGTTTTTATATTAGCTTTGGTATTTGATGTCAAAGGGGGAGAGATTGGTATGGAAAAACACAATAAAAACACATGACACTCCTAGGGGGAGAGATTGTTACTTTGGGGAGAGATTGTTTTTTGATTTCTGGTTATGATCTCTTTTTGGGAGATTATTGATTTTTGGTATTTGGCATTTTTGTTTTGGCACTTTGATGGTTTTTCCATCTTGTGTTGCCATCAATGCCAAAGGGGGAGATTGTTGGTATTTTGGTATGGTTTTGTCATTGATGTCAACACCTACTAACACTTATCAACTCTGGCACTTTGGAGAATCGGCAATGTTCACCGACAAGCAAGTGACTTATGCATAGTCATCGGTATCTGGTTCACTGACATGATATAATGTTCACCAACACTTGGAATGATATGGAAAACACTTGGTTATATCGAAGACATCATTTGGACACCTTGTCTTGGAGATTTGTTCATTGGCATATTCGTATTTGCATATTTTTGGTTACTAGCAAATAGGTCTAGGATATACACCGACAGGTTTATCTATTCCAGATCAGCATGACATGCTATGGAGATGTTTTATTATTGTTGTAAATTCATCAAGCCAACATGTTGAATTGGTTATTGCATCGAACATTTTTTTATTTGTAAATTGATTTTATTGTAATATCCTTTAGAGCTGACCTACTAAAATTGGTCTTAGGTAATGATATAAATGTAAGATCTTATTTGTAAGATCGAATGTGTAATGCGGAAAAGAATTGTGTGAAGGTATATGCGAGAATAAGCAGAGCTATACATGCAGACATCATTTGAAGGTTGAAGGAGGGTTTTTGTGAAGATAATCAGAACTACACTGGTACTGAATCCAGCATAGAAAGATGCTAATCTGAGCAGTACATCCTTATTAGATTTAACCATCCAATTGTAGTCAGTGTGATTCCTATTTGTGTTTGAACAGTGAGCTCTAGGCGCTTGGCCTTTCCCCATTTGTATACACATACTATCTGCAATAGTATCATTTGATTGTGGGTAAGGTTTCCCACCATGGTTTTTCCCCTTCCAGGGTTTCCACGTACAAATATTGGTGTTATGTGTTGTGGATGTTATTGTGTTTCTATTTCATGCATTAATCTTTACTGGTACTATAACTAACTGATAAAACTATCTACCGGCATAAAAGACTGGTTTATCGGTATTACACATTAAAGTTGGTTAAGTTGGTTTTGGTTTGAATTTATTTGACAACTGATTCACCCCCCCCGCTCCCCCTCTCAGTTGTCCCCGGGACCTAACAGGGACAATTTTTTTTCGTTTTCTTTGAAACAATGCCCTTTTGACATTGTCTCAAAGAGGGGCAAATATAGACACCTAAAAATGCCTTGTTAATCATGTTCTAATTATTTATCTAATTGATTAAATAATTCTTTAATTATATAATTAATTTAATTAATCTTATTCTTCTAAATTCATATTTCTTCACCATCTTACTAATTATCCCATTTCAATTTCTATTCATCATCAATTAATCATTTAACCCTTTTCTAGTATTAATTAAATATTAATTATTTAGTTAATTATGATTTAATTCCTTTAATTAAGTAATCTTTATTATTTAATTAAAATTTAATTTCTTAACAATTAAATAATTTCTTTAAATTATTGAATTAGTTAATTAATTATTCAATTCCAAAGTCTCAAATTCTAATTTCATCTAATTCCAAATATTCCTCCAATTCAAATTCAATTCCAAATTCCCAAATTCTAATTTCGTCTAATTTTAGTTATTCTTCTAATTCAAATTCAAATTTGAATTTCCCCAAATTCCAAATTCGTCTAATTTCAATTACATGTGCATTTCAATTTCATGATTTTGAAAAGATAAATTCAAAGACATGCAAAAATCAAATTGAATATCTAAATTGAGTTTGCATGAATTCAAAGATCAAATTGAATTATGAGAAATCATTATCATGCAAAGACTAATTTGAATTTATAAATCAAGTTCAAAAGCATGCAAGATGGAATTGAATTTCAAAAAAATATCCTACAACACATGTTAAATTAATCAGTTCAATTAATTGATTTATTAAATCATTCCTTCAGATTCTCTCGAATCATTTATTTATATCTTCTAATTTGTTTTTTTCCAAAAAGCATTCAATCAGTCATCTCTAGTTAACAATTCAATCTATTTAATTGATCATTTCAATTAATTGATTAATTTAATCATTTTCTCAATTATCCTCCAATCATTCTTTTTCATATTTCACACAACTTTTTTTTAAATCAGTTAACTCATTTATCTATTATGTTCCACCTCCAAATTAGTAGTTCAACAATCAATCAGCCTTTGAGCTCACTTGAGTTCCACCTCTTAATCAGTCCTCTTCAAAAATCTATAAATTCGGCATCAATTATCCATTTTCAACAATCACGATCTTCAAAATCTTGTGTCATTTGCAGGTTAGCACCGCAATATCTAAGAGCCATCATACTACAAGAAGCAAAAGGACAATGGAAGCTCTATGTGATCAAGGAATAGGGAGTTTTGATTGAATATTATACATCCTTATTGTCTTGTTTGCATTATTCTATTGATATTTGTTAGAATTCTTTAGCTAGAATGGGATTTGTGATTTCCTTATTATTTCTAGTTATACATGATGAATTTTATTGTTATAGAACCATCTCAACCTATGAGAGATTCAAGGGAGTTCTGTTTTCCATCCCAATAGCCTTCCCAAGTTTATCATAAAACATCCTCCCTATGACTAAGCATTGGACCTCAAACCAATTATTCTCTTGATTAGATGAATCTTATTTACCCAACCCATCTAATTAATTATTAAGATTATCACTTATTTAAAACTAGGAAAACTTTCAATGTGTCGTGGTGATCTAAACTCCAAGCATCCTTACTAGGAACCTCTTAGTAGCCTATATCTCATGACCACAATCATCACATGAAAACCCACTCCCCCTAACCATGTTACAAGACCTTAGGATAATCATGTAACATCAACAAAAGGAGGCTCATCATAATCATAAATATCCACATAACATCAACATGCTCATAAGCAATAAGAACAGTGGCCAAAAGCCCACATAAATACAAAAAGAGCCTCGATAAATAATTAATCAAAACAAGAGAAAGGCTTACTCTTCTTTCTTAGAAAACAACATATCCCTCAACAACAAGGCAATCATCCACTCACTGGAGCTACAACAGATTGATCCTCTACAACAAGGCATATCAACTTGTTGGAGCTATAACACATTACACTCCTCAACAACAAGGCACAACTCTACTTAGCAGAGCTAAAGCACATCATAAAACTAAATTTGAATAGTATACAACACTAGAAATTATAGGGAATCAGAAAACACAACCTCTGGTACAAAATCAAACTAAGAAAACTGACTCAGAACTCCAAAATTGATCCAAAAGAGAAAGCCAAGAAGAATAGTGCATTTGTAAAATAGATTAGTGCCTTTGTTACTCAGTTTAGTACCTTTGATAATCAGATCCGTACATTCAAGGTACAAAACAATGCCTTCATTAAATTCTATAGTGTCTTTGTGAGGTTCATTAGCACATATACAAATGGATACAACACATTCACTAAATGGACTAGCACATTTGACAAGAACTATAGCGCATTTGCTAAGTACATTAGCGTATACACAATTATAGCACCTTTGAAATAAGGTTTAGCGCATTTGCAGATGAAACTCGGGAAAACAGAAATAAAGTTACGATAAGAATTTGAAAATTACTAAGGATTCAATGCAGTACCAAACCAATCAAATAGGGAGGAAATGATAATATTAAACCAAAGGAACTTAACAACTATCAAATAGAAATTGAAGCATAACATATTGCTCCCAAAGCATCGATATGACTCCCGACAAACACACAAAGAGCCAACACTCAGATAGAAATAGAATTGAACTTAACCAAGGTAACAATAAACCCACATACATAAACAAAATGATAAATCAATTTCACATTCTCCAGAACATAAATTGGGATCCACAAAAAGCTACGACAATCACAGACAAAACCACAAAGTCATTCATGGTAGTATTCCAATTAATAAATGAAATATATATGAATACATTATTCACCACTTTATAATATAACCTTTATAAACATAATATTCACAAATATTCCCATCTTTCATCCACAGACAATCTTTATCAGACATAGGGAAAACAATTCTTCCAGAAACTAAAAATGCAGAAGATAAATATACACCAACTTGGACATAGAATTTATGGCAATGTAAAATCGAAAAAGAGAAAATATAAACCAAACAAAATTCCACCCAATCCAACCAAGATCCAAGCAAAAAAAATCCTCAATATGCAGAAAATTGCTCCCCAAAGCCAACCTGGGGAAAATCTCAGAAATTCAATAAATAATATTTGATTCAAAAACTATACAATTAAACTGACCAATCAAAATAATCCAAAATACTATATTTCATACCAACCCTTTCTTGAATTTGAGGTAAGCAATATAAAATAATCTTATTTACTTACCTAATTCTCACAATCAATAGAATAATAGGGTAGGTAGAATATATAATATTTAATTAACCCAAATGGGTAAAAGGGAAATATGATAATATAAATGACCAATAATTAAATAAACTATGGGCACAATAAAATATAAAATCCCAATAATAAAATAAAATGAAAGCAATATAAGTAAATGCCCCAAATTAAATATTAAAGCCACAAACTATATAAATGAATAATAAATCCAAAAGGCCCTAATCATAAATAATTAAGATATAAATAATAAAGTCTTATAAAAAATAATTAATTATTAAATATAAGCCTATACATTAAATTAATTTAAATATTAATAGACTATTAATTAATTAATTAATCATAACTCCACAAGGCAACCCGACATAGGGCCAAACATTACAACACATGATACTAACATATTGAATCATGACAAAACACTAGACTGATAAGAATATCAAACTGAAAAGGCATCCTCACTGAATGGAGCTTAATACACAAAGTTTGCAGATCTAACAATAAGAATAGGAGAGATAATATTGTTTGGCGCCTTCCTGGTCATGATTGGATAAAGGTGAATTTTGATGGGACGGTTAAAGGCAACCTTGGTAAGTCTGGTGGTGGAGGAGTTATCAGAAATGTTGAAGGTGTCTGTATTGCGGCTATTGCTTCTCCTTTTGGGGTCCAAAATAATCATGTGGCTGAAGCTCTGGCCATGCTAAAAAGCCTCCAGCTTGCTCAGGAGTTCAAATTTAAAAAAATTTGGCTGGAAGGGGATTCCCTAAATATCATCCAGGCCATTAAAGGTACTAGTTCTGTTTCTTGGAATATTACTAACTTAGTTGAAAGTGCTAAAAAAATATTAAATAACTATGTTAGTATTATCATAACTCATACTCTAAGAGAAGGCAATAAGGTTGCAGACCTCTTAGCCAATGAAGGGGTCAATTTATAGGTTGATGTTAAATATATTGGAGAGACCCATTGTAAAAGGGATGTTAGAGAGCAATTATTTTATGATTGCATCAATGGATCAAGTTAATTTCATGATTATCTTTTGGGGTCTGGATTCCAAAGACAGAGTTTGGGAGTAGACTAACTGTCAATTAATGATTGTCATTTGGCATCATTTCTATGATCAAATGTGTGAGGAGGATTATAATAATAAATGTTGGTTTTGTGCGGCCATTAACATAAGCTTTAAAACCAAGAAAGAGACTCTGTGTTGTTATTCCTGAATTTTACACAAGAATTTGGGGTTATTCCTGAGGACTATGAAATACATCTTTGGGTATTTCTACTTGCTATTCAAAATGGGTGGTAATTTAAACAGGAACAAGCCCCTTGGCTGCGAAAACTGGAAGAGTGAATGAAAAGTTTGGAGAAGGCTTCATCGATATGGCTTCACTGACTATATGGAAAAGCTATATGGAAGCATAAATTCGGTGTCACATGGGTTTGCCAGAGGCTGCAACAACAACAGAGTCACCTTGTTCGGGGAGAAATGGAAAATTGATGAAGACCTGGTTGCGGAGGTCATGGGTCTTCAGAAGGAGGGTACTAAATTCTATAGAGATCGAAAGTATGCTGCCGAAGTGTTCAAAAACTTCCCGAAATCGAAGGATGAGAAGGTCAAGCTTGTCAAGAAAGACAACATCTCCTACTACATTCCCCAGTAGGTAAGGTCCTTCTGGCAAATTTTTTTAAGGGTTTTAATGGAGTTTCTCATTGTTGACGGTAGATTCACTAAAATATATAACTATGATTTTGCAATCCTTAATCACTTCCGTCATGGGGTTAAAATCTCCCTACCTTATTACTTAGCATCCTCTTTGAATGAGAGTCTGGCTGATCACGCTAAAAAGCCTAATTCTTACCCTATAGCCCATCAGGGGCTCATATTTCTCATTTATGAATACCTGAAGGAGAAAGTTAGGGCTAGAAAAGATGATCCCCTGGTCACTAATGCATATATTTCTAAGAGCTGTAAAAAATCTGATTCGGATGAGGATCAGCCTAATATCCCTACCCATAAAAAACAGAGAGCTGAAACAGATAATGTGGAAATGGAGGTGCATTGTGATTTGGAGGAGGAAAAGGGAAAGGATAGTGATACAAAAATGGAGAGTGAGAAGGATGAGAAGGTTGGTGAAGAGGAAGAAGGGGGTAACTCTAAAAACCCTTACTCTAACTAGCCTATGGGCTCAGATAGCAGGAATGTCACCCTGAATTCTAAGGAGGAAGACAACCCTAATTTTGTGGGCACCAAGCAAGGTAGGGATTTAGCAAATACTATTTTGAATACTGCTCGTAACTGTACTCTGGAATCCTTCAACTTCTAGAAATGGGTTATTGAAAACATTACTAGCATTCAGAGCAAACAAAGGGATTTGGAAAATAAGATAAACAATTTGATTAAGGAAACAAATTCGGGGAAAAAGAATGAGGAGACGGAAACCAGTGAAGCCGAGGAGGAAATCAAGATGAAGGACTGGCTGGAAAAAGATCTAATTAAAGGGGATTTGAAACATCTGGCGGATGTTATTAGAATTGTGAAAGAATAGGCTGAGGAGGATAAAGACAATATCAATACCTAGGTTGCTCATACTGAGAAAGCTCTAAAAATTTTCATGAACCACAGTCTTGAGATCCTAAAATTCTCGTCACAGAACATGAATGCCTTGGTGGATCACTTAGAGAGGAAAAATCAGGATAAGAACTTGGTAATCATTGAAGATGCACTGATCTCCAGCTCCACTCATCAAATATCCAGGTGAAGGATGAGGCAGAATACCACTGAGATGGAGACCAAAATGAAAGACATCCAGCTGAAACAAGATAGCAATGATCTGAGGGAAGCAACCAAAGCAATGATGCTATTGGTCTAGAATGCTGAGGAGTCTATACAAGTGTTCAATTGATATGTAATGCTGGGTTTTGGATGCCAATTTCTTGTTGGCTCCTTGTTGTCTCTTTATCCTTGGTGGTGGTTTTTGTGCTGGTCTTTTGCAGCTGTTTTGTTTTGTTTTGTTTCTTTCATGCTCATCTTTCATATTGTAAGCAGGTTTTGGGTCCCTTAAAAACTATTTTTTCTTAATCAAAAACTTAAGCCTAGAGTATGTAGAGGGAACCCATGCCATCTCTGATCAATTTGTCATTGGGATAAAGATATGCTCAGACCTGCGAGACTAGGTGGAGTCGATGTCTAGTACCTACAATCATGCAACTACCACAACCACGAGACAACATATACAATAGCACACATCATAAATGATCATTCAAGTGAGAGAGAATCACAAGGTCATATCACACTCACAATGAGTGATATGATATTGTCTCTACCATGAATACAATAATAAGATAGTCACAAATGTCATAGTATCATCTCATCTAATATAATGATGAAGTGGGGTTAGCATAATCAAAATTCCTTCATAATCTCATAAGCAGTATAACCCATCTATGAATAATGAGTGCATATCCATCATCAAATGTAAATCCATCCACCATAATAACTAAAGATATATCATTATCCAATATAAATCACCATATATCAATATCCACATGAAATGTATAGCATCATCAATAAGCATTTGAGATATAGATAAAGTCATAAGTATCAACCAATCATCACATAAGTTTCTAGATAAGTCAATCGATGCATAAATCAAAAGATGAATCAGGTAAGGACACTACATTGTGGGCACAAACAATCAATTCTTATGCATTTGAAAGGTTGTGTTTATGTTAAGAATATCCTCATTTTTCTCACTAAGTCGCTTGAATGCTCTGGTCCATACCCCACCGACACATTCTCTTAAGTGTCTTGAGTGTTGAACACTATTGAACTTTGATGGAGCATTTATTGTTGTTTGTAACATATACAAATGATCTATTTGATCCTATGGGGTTGTGATAGGTCAATCTAAAAAAATCTCTCTCATATTTTTAAAGCTCAAAACCATTTACTTGTGGTGAGATTTTTTCTACTGCCCTAAAAAGTGTAAAATGCATTAAGTCAAAAGTTATAATTTGCCGTGACTTTCATTCTTCTCTTCACGAGAACAAATTGTCAGTGCCTACATGTCTGAGAGGTTGGGTTTATGTTAGGCATGCCCTTGTTTTTCTTGCCAAGTGTAGATGCTTAAATTTGGCTAATTAATTTAGTCAAAATTATTCTCTTTAAGCTATTTAATTAATTAAATATCTTAATTAATTAAACCCATCCTTTGAATTAATTAATCTTATTAATTAACTCTCCCCTTCCAATTCCCCTCTTTTCCAAATCCATGAATTAATTAAACCAATTAATTAATTCCTTCTTTTCCTCATTTTATTTGAATTATTTAAATTTAAATATCCTATTTATAGCACATGTCTCCTAACTTCTAACTACCTAACTAACCCCCTTCTAACCTAACCTTCAATCTAACCCATGGGTTCTAACCAGCCCTATCTCCCCAAACTAACCTTATCCTAACCTCCCCTCACATGTGTGTGCACACATATCCTCTAATTTCCTTAATATTAGGAAATTTGTTTCTTTTTTTGGGTGGCTTCCTCCCAAAAGAGACATGTGTCCTTGAGGACACATGCCAAAGCTCTTTTGACATGTTTCTTTCTTAAGGACACTTGTCTTTCCCTTTTGAGTGGAATCTTGTTCCACTTGTCATTCATGGGATTGTCACTTGTCCTCCTCGAGGACAAGTGTTGCATTTTCCCAATCCTTTCCTCTCCTCCCTTTTCCTATTTAATCCCCCCTCATTTTCAATCAAATCATCCACTTTTATTACATTGCATTGTTATAATGCATAATTTCATCCACCATTAGCACATCCATATTGTCATAATGCCCAATTTCATCCACACTTCATATCATCCAATCCTCATATCTTGAATCCAATCATCATAATCACATCATGGAGCAATATCGAGCAACTGTTGCATCAATGAACACACATCTTACCATGGGATAATCAAATCAAAGATTTGAATAGAGTTTACATTTTGTTGTTTTTAATGTCTTTAATGCTTTATTCATCTCTTTCTAGCATCCTAATCTTGAGGTGTTTGAGCTAATTATGTTTGCTTGATTGTCATTGCAGGTATTTCAATCTCTCATATTTGAGTGCAATTTTCCCTCACACATTTTCTAGCACGTCCAATGGGACCCACTTCATGGGTCAATTTAATCATATTTGCAGGTTGTCATTTTTAGTAGGCTTTTTTTTTAGCAGGTTGTCATTTTTAGCAAGTTTCCCATTTTTAGCAAGTTGTCATTTTTAGCAGGTTTCTATTTTTAGCAGGTTTCCATTTTAGCATGTTTTCATTTTTAGCGGGTTTCTATTTTTAGCAGGCTGTCATTTTTAGCAGGTTTCTAAATCAGGCAGGTTTCTATTTTTAGCAGATTTCTATTTTTAGTGGGTTGTTATTTTTTGCAAGTTTATGTTTTTTAGCAAGTTTCTAAATTTGGCAGGTTTCCATTTTTAGCAGGTTTCTAATTTTAGAAAATAAAAAAAAATAAAAATTGATGCAGTAATTTTGACTTATGCTACTAATGGTTTGTCTGTGGCAGGTGGCAAGGATAACAGAGACGTTTCGATCGGTCAAAGACAAATCTGAAAACTTCTAATGGTTTATTTTACAGGGGTAACTTAGGAGTCTGTTTTCTTTTTAGAGTAAACAATGTACTTATATTTGTAGATTAACATTAATCTTGTGTCTTTCGTGTTTGACACACTTGTCCACTCGTAGAGTGGACCAACAGTTACACCTATTATCCTCTCCGCTTGCCTTCACAGAACTTGGGTGATGAGAAATACGATTAACGACACTCATTTTTATCTTTATTAGAGAATCACCTCTTGGAGGCCTCATCGCCTCAAGGGAGTGTTTCAAAATAGGGACATGTTGGGGATAGCATCTCTCCTAGGATGACCTCGAGCAGTGTTTTTCGAGCCACTATACAAAAACCTAGTCAATTGGCAGAAGTGTTGAGTGAATTTGTCGTATGTGGAGGCCTTCTCTGCATGGATAAGCTCAATTAATGCCTTAAGTGGCTTGCTTCATGAAATCGTTGTTGGACTAGACCCATCAAAAAATTACTATGAACCAATGTTTTAGTGGACTTAATCCTTCTACTTGTTGGCTTAGGAGTTGTGATACATGCATGCCAAAGACACCCCTTATGTACCCCCCAATCAGAGATAGAAAAATTCTCTAGATCCTCGGATCTTTAGAAATTTGAAGCTTGGCATGCCTGAGAAGTGTGTGTCGTGGAGTGGAGCCAATGCTGCCAAGCTTCTATCTATCCTATTGGATGTGGTATTTTATGGTTAGGGGATTCAGCAAGTATCATCTATGACTATCTTAGGAAGTGCATGACCGATTTTCATTATCATACGTGCGTGTTTTTCGTGTTTGGTGTCATAACATCTTTTGTCAAAAATCAATTGAAAAACATCAAACAATCTCACTTCCCTAGGTCCTAGCTTTGTCTCATCCTTCAGCACTTGTCCTTTTGATCTATCAATTTTGCGTCACTTGTCCCATTACGCTTTCAAAATTTACCTAGGTCAAGTGTCAAATCAGCTCATCTTGGTCTCATTTCAAATTTAATGTCATCACTATCATCTACTAAGGTTTTTTGACTTACATAATCAAACTTTTATCATCATAATTGCTAAGTCATTACCTTATCCTCATCTCAATTCTTGTGTCATCACTATCGTCCATCATCATCTCTCATCTCCTAATTTGCATCATCATTTCCTTCTTCCTAGGTCATCAATCAAACATCAAATCTCCAAAATCGAACATCAAACTTCATCCTCTTTCTGACTTCCTCAGAGTCAGTCTCCATTCTTGTCTAATCTTGTCATTCATCTTATTCTAAGCTTTAGTCTATCATTAATTTTGATCTTTCATCTCTCCAACTCATTAACTAATATTTGTGTGATGAAAAATGTGTGTGCGAATACTAAGGACTACAAAGCAAGAATTAATCAAGAAAACACAATACATCATACACCTCAAGATTCAAATGGTAAAACTAAAATAGAGAACAAAATGATAAATAAATGAAAACCATAATTTTTGCTTTAATTTGATTATTTCACGATTGGATGTGTACTCATGACGTAGCTACGAATGCTCGATATTGATCCATCATGTTGATACAAAATGATGAATGATGAGTGATAAAAGATGAAGTGTGAGTTGAGTGATAATTTCTGCAGAGTAACGGTACAATTGAGTTAAAGTGGATCCGAGAGAATTTGGTCTAAAAATGGAGTGATTAAGTAGGCAAGATGAGGAAGGCAAGGGGAGGTGAAGAGGAGACACTTGTCCTCCAAAAAAGGACAAGTGGCTCAACTAGATGGAAAAGGAATGACATGTGTCCATGAGGACACATGTCTATTTTGGGCAAAGCCACCCAAAAATAGGAAGAGTGAAATGTGTCCCTAAGGACACATGTCCATTTTGGATAAGGCCACCCAAACTAGGATACTTTCCCCAAAATTAGGAATTGGTTAGGATGTGCACATATGGAGGTTAGGATGGATAGGATAGGGTTGGTTGGAACCCCAAGGTTAGATTAGATGGGGGGTTAAGGTTAGGAGCCATGTACTCAAATAGGATTTGGATCTAATTAATTAATTGGATTAATTAATCCAAGGAGGTTTTGGGAAAAGGGACATTTAATTAATTAGATCAATTAATTAGAGGAATAGGATTGGGGGATTAATTAATTAGAAATTAATTAATTGGAAAAAAGGGGATTAATTAACTAGGTTAATTAATTAGAAGAAAAGGAATTGGGGATTAATTAATTAGAGGAATACGATTGGGGGATTAATTGATTAAGAATTATTAATTGGAAGAATAGGGATTATTTAACTAGGTTAATTAATTAGAAGAAAAAGAATTGGGGATTAATTAATTAGATTAATTAATTAGAGGAATAGGATTGGGGGATTAATTAATTAAGAATTAATTAATTGGAAGAATAGGGATTGAAATTTGATTAAATTAATTAACCAAATTTAGGTCTCTACATTTTACCCCTCTTTGTGGTGGCGCTAAAATAGCATCAATGTGAAGAAAAAATAAATAAAGCACCTAAGAGCGAGGAAGTGAAAAATGCCTCGAGCTTGAGTGAGAACAGAGGATGAGGGAAGGGGTGCCCCCTTGAGAGGGTGCATGGGAAAACCAGAACCCGAGCGACATCTTGAAAGAAACAATGCCCCAAAAGATAGAGAGAAAAGGGACAAGAAACAAAAATAGAAGGCAAAAATGACATCCCAAAAGGAGGCCCAAAGAATTCTTCATGAATTTTAATGAAAATTTTCTTGTTTTGAATAAAGCTAAGCTTTGGTGGGGGGAGAGAAAACCTGAGGGCCGATGGGAGAACAACCCCACCAAAGCAGGGATGCCACCTGCAAATGTGAGGGTTCCACCCCGCAATGCGAGGGCACAACCCCATGGCATGGGGGTGCCACCCTACCGACAGGAGAGAAACCCCACCTACGTAGGGGCACAACCTTGCAAGAGCGGGAATGCCACCTTGCAAAAGAGGGGACACAACCCCACCCACATGAGGGTGCCACCCTACAAAAGAGGGGGCACAACCCTGCACACGTGGGGGCGCAACCCTGCAAGCGAGGCGATGCTACCCTGCAAAAGCAAGGGCATAACCCCACCCGCGTGGGGGCACCGACCCTCAAAAGAGGGGGCGCAACCATGCTCCCATGGGGGTGCAACCCTATCAACGCAGAGGCAAAGGCCTAGAGAGACATGTTGCAAGGTGTGCACCTTGGTCTCCTTGTGTTTTGCAACAACGGTTGGGTTTGTGACATGGCTTAACCACCTACTATGAATTCTATAAGTCTAGTGGTTGTATCGGGCATTAACAGGTTGATATTTTGGTGCAAGGACAACTTCACTTGTAACAAGTGGTATCAAAGATTGGTCACAGTTTCAAACCCCTCGCTTGTGCTTGGGTGGGGGGATTGTTGCAAGGTGTGCGCCCTTGGTCTCCTTGTATTGTGCAATGTAGTGCTTGGGTTTGTGACATGGCTTAACCACCTCCCATGGATTTTACAATTCTAGTGGTTGTATCAAGCATTAATAGGTCAATCTTTTGGTGGAACAACAACTTCACTTGTAACAAGAGATCGACCTATTAATGTCCGCTACAACCACTAGACTTATAGAATCCACAAGAGATGGTTAAGCCATGTCACAAACCTGAGCACTATGCTGCACAACACAAGGATACCATGGGCGCATGCCTTGCAACAATCCCCCCCCAACACAAGTGATGGGTTTGAACCTGTGACCAAGCTCTGATACCACTTGTTACAAGTGGTATCAGAGCTAGATCCTCCCAAAGAAGCTTAACAGCTTGGGAAGATCTAGGATGGTAACTGGATCTAGAGGTGTTATCTTTAAGAAGGAGATTTCAAGATTTGATGTAAGTAACTATGCTATATGGAAGAACTGAATGAAAGTGCACTTGAGATGTCTTGGAGAAGATTACTATAAGATTACAAACAATGCTTATTTTTCTCCTCCAAATGGATCAATTACTGGTGATGAGATCAAGGAAGCTAAACATAACATTAGAGAAAAGGAAGCATTGTTGAGTACCCTGACTGATTCAAAGATGACAAATATAATGGGACTTTATACTACACATGAGATCTAGGACAAGTTTGAGACCCTGTATGAAGGGATAAACAAGTGAAAGTTGCTAAGTTGCGGAATTTGAAAGGGAAGTATGAGATACTGAAAATGGGAGAATATGAGAACATAAATACCTATATGGCTAAGGTGAATGACCTTGTCCTAGGTATCAAATGTTCAGGTGGAACCCTTGAAGAAGATGAAATTGTTGCTAAGGTGCTAATATCTTTGCCTGTTGCTTATAAACATAAGGTAGCTTCTATTGTTGAGATCCAGAGTGTGACTATAGTAACAAGAGATATGTTGGTTAGAAATATTGCTACATTTGAGATGAGCGAATTTGGTGAATAACATGGAAAGTTTGAGACAACATTTGGAGAATCTGTATCCGAAAAGAAGAATTATGATGCTAAAGAATGCAAAATATCCAAATATAAAAGAGAAAGAAGAAAGATGAAAGAGAAAAAAAGAGAACTGAATGAGCTTGAAGCATTGATTGCCAAGAGATTGCCTAAGGGAGCTATAAGTATGATGGAAAATTGTCCTTGAAATGTTTCTCTTGCAATAAGGTAGGACATTTTGCTTATAGGTGCCCGAAGAGAATGGATAAGTATGATAGGCATGATTAATTTGATAAGCATGAAAAAAATGATAGATATGAAAAGCATGAGATGTATGATAATATTTACAAGTCTAACTAGAAGTATAAGCATCAAAGAACTACTATTATGTTTCTAATGAAGGCCTTACAGATGAAGAATCAAAAGGAGATGAAGTTGTATTTCTTTCCATTAAAGAAGATGGATCGGTACCTGTGGATTCCACTAGCTGCACTATTGAGTTGAAAGATTTAGTTGCCAACGTTGAAGAAAAAGATGAATGGGTGATTGGCAATGGTTGTTCACATCATATGACTAGTGATAAAAGAAAATTTATGAGTATGGAAAGATATGATGGTGGAATAGTGATATTTGGAGATGACAAAGCCTATGTGATCCGTGGTAGAGGTTCTATTTCCTTTGATGGTAAGCATAACACTAATGATGTTTTGTATGTTGAAGGTTTAAAGCATAATCTTTTAAGTGTTGGACAGATGGTTGGAAAAGGTTATGATTTACAATTCAAGAATGGTAAATTCAAGATCTTAAATGCCTTCGGTATAGAGATTGCATCTGGAACTAAGACTAAAGGTAATATTTTTCATTTGAATGCTGGTAAGAAAAGTTGTTTGATTGCTCAGATTGATGAAAGTAGGTTGTGGTATAGGAGAATGTGTCATGTTAATTTTGATTCAATGATTAAGATCAGTTCTACTCAATTTGTTAGAGATCTACCTAAGATTGTTAAGCCTGCTAATCTGGTATGTAAGCAATGTGAATTGGGTAGGCAAACAAGAATTTCTTTCAAGAGCAAGCAGTATACATCTGATGGATTGCTAGATCTTGTGCATACTAACCTATGTGGACCTACAAATGTTACAAGTGGAGGGTGATAGATATTTTATGTTGTTAATTGATGATTATTCCAGGATGATGTGGGTTGTCTTTTTTAAGGAGAAATCTGAAGCATTAGACAAATTCAAGATATTCAAAGCAAAGGTTGAGACCGAGTCAGGATTGAAGGTGAAATGTCTAAGATCTAACAGGGGGGGATAATTTTGTTCCAGTGAGTTTGATTCATTCTATGAGAAGCATGGGATTAGAAGACAATTATCTTCTCTGAGAACCCCTCAACAGAATGGAGTTGTTGAAAGGAAGAACAAGACTATCTTGGATGCTGCAAGGAATATGTTGATTGAAGGGAATGTTCTGAATATCTATTGGAGAGAAGCTATTAGCACTATTATTTACACATTCAACCGAGTTCATATTAAAGTTGATACTGGTAAGACTCCTTATGAGCTATGGTTTGGTCATGTTCCCATTGTGAGATATTTCAAAATATTTGGTAGAAAATGCTATATCAAAAGAGATGATGACATAGGAAAGTTTGATGCAAGAAGTGATGAAGGAATTTTTTTGGGATATTCAACAAAGAGAAAAGCCTACTGGTGCTACAATAAGAGACTGAGAAAGATAGTGGAAAGTGTAAATGTGAAGGTGGATGAGAACCTTGGAAAAGAAATTAGAGCTTGCGGATATAATGATGGTCATCACACAATTTTGAATCCTATTTAGACTGAAGAATCAAAGTAGAATGGTCTGGTAGAGATAGTTAATCTAGATGTTGTTGTTGTTGGTGGAGAGGTGTAGGAACCTGGAAATTAGAATAATTAGAAGAATCTAAGGTATGTAAGACTGAATCATTTTGAAAATCAGTTTATTGGAGATAAAAATAAAGGTGTGATGAATAGAATAAGGCTAGCTGCTGAAGAGGTATGTTTGATTTCTAAAGTTGAAGCTTGCAAAGATGAAAATTGGATGATAGATATGGAAGAATAATTAGATCATATTGAAAAGAATAACACATGGGAGATTGTGCCTAGACCTAAAGATAAGAATGTTATAGGTACTAAATGGGTATTCAATAATAAATTAAATGAAGCTAGTGAAGTTGTTAGGAATAAAGCAAGATTGGTATGCAAAGGATATTCACAAAAAGAAGGAATTGATTATGAGGAGACTTTTTCTCCGGTAGTCAGGCTTGAAGCTATTAGACCATTGCTTGCATATGTTGCCTATAAATATTTCAAGGTGTATCAAATGGATGTCAAGTCATTTTTTCTGAATGGTGATCTTTAGGAAGAAGTCTACATTGAGAAACCTAATGGATTTTCACTAGCAGATTATGGTGACATGGTATGCAAATTGAAGAAAGCTCTTTATGAATTGAAACAAGCCCCTAGAGCCTGGTATGCTAGATTGGATAAGTATTTTCTAAAACTAGGATTTAATAAAGGGACCATTGATAGTAATCTATATTTTAAGATTGAGAATGATAACATCTTGATTGTTGAAGTCTTTGTTGATGATATTATCTTTGGAGGAGATGATGAATTGAGCATGAAGTTTGTCGATGATATGCAAAAATAATTTGAGATGTCTATGATAGGAGAGATGAATTTTTTCTTAAGATTTCAGATTTCATAGACTGGAAAAGGTATTTTTATATCTCAAACTAAATATGTGAAGGAATTGCTGAAGAAGCTTGGGTTAGATGAATCCAAACCGGTTGGAACTCCTATGGTGATTGGCTACAAATTGTCTAGAAATGATGAATCTCTGAAAGCTAATTAGAGTTTGTACAGATCTATGGTTGGTGGCCTTCTATATCTTACTCAGAATAGGCCAGACATTATGCATGCTATGTGCATGGTTGCTAGATATAAATTTGATCTGAAAGAGAGCCATGTCACTATTGTAAAGAGAATATTCAGATATTTGAAGGGAATTGTGGATTATGGTTTGTGGTATCCGAAGAATGATGATTTCATGTTGTGTGCTTACACTAATGCTGATTGGGTTGGTGATGTTGATGATCGAAAGAGTACCTTCGGTGGTGCATTCTTTTTGGATAAGAAATTGGTTTCATGGGATAGTAAGAAACAAGATTCAATATCCTTACCTACTGCTAAAGCTGAGTACATTGTTGCTGCTAGTAGCTACACTTAGGTAGTTTCGATGAAGCAAATGTTGAAGGATAAAGAGTTATCTATGATGAGCCTATTGTCATGTAATATGATAATTCCAATGCTATTAACATGTCAAATAATCTGGTGCAACATTCAAAGACTAAACATGTGTCAATCAAATATCATTACTTGAGAGAAAAAGTCAATGGAGAAGAAGTGAAGCTGGAATTTGTGTCTACAAAGGAACAAATTGTTGATATTTTCACTGAGCCCTTGCCTACAGATACATTTGTCTATTTGAGAGACAAGTTAGGGGTATCCACCCCTCTTGATGAGAACTAGATGCATTGAGTTGCATCAATCCGATGGACTTCATAGTCTTATTTCTTTATCCAAATTGATGAGTTGGTTTTTCTCCTCTGGTGGAGCAGTCTGGTTATGTGGGATAGATTCATATTTTATATTCTAATGGGGAGAGTTTGGTTTTCTATTTTGATATCTTTGTCATTTTTGTCAAAGGGGGAGAGAAGCATGTGAAAAACTATTTTATCTACTTGATCTTAGGGGGCGTTTGCTGGAGTTGTTTTATTTCTTTGCATTGATTGTTTTTCACATTCATATGTTGCCATCAATGCTAAAGGGGGAGATTGTTGGATATTGTTGCTGCTAGCATATGTTGTTGTCATTGATGTCAACATATTCCTGCTCCGGTGATTGCAAATTGGTTTATTGATCATGGTTTGGTGTATGGAGTATTTATAGCATCACTATATTCTTTTGTATTGGTTTTGGCGATCCAAGAAGCTTAATTGATTATAGCATATGATCTGGTTTTGCAATTTGTTTTTCTAATCAGTGCTTTGCAGATTTCAGTATTTCTTCTGGTATATTTCGGTGTGATCATATCTTGAGCTAAGTCTTTGTGAGATTGTTTGGAATGGTATTGTGTATCTTTATTTTAGATGGTTCATGATTTGGTGCTCTACAAGTTATCTTTCTTCATGATAGTTATTGATGTTTGAGTGTTCTTGACTTTTAGACGCTGACTGATGAAGATTTGATAAGTGGTGTTAGTGTAGTTGTCTTTGATGATTCTAACGTGCTTGCTAGTGTTTCCTAGTTGTTTCCCATTTGTTTTGATGATTTACATTGATCGTTGTGTGAATTGGTTATTTTTCTGAATCGGTGATGTTCTTCATGTTATACGGTTTTCTCGGTGGTGTAGCATGTTGTGGTTGATCTTGGCGTGATTTTCGATGGTGTGGCATATTTGGAAATTTGATTTAGGTCCATGTTATGTCATTTATATCTAGTGCAGTCACCGGTTAGGAGGGACCTCAAAGAGATCAGTTCAGACCAATCAATAAGAGTAAATACAATGGAAACACAAGAATATGATGGAGGCAATGCAAAATAGATTGAATTATATCATGAAAACTAATTACAACCAACCGGTAACAACCGGGTTACAGTAACTAGCTCACAAGCCTGTTAAAACATGCTCAAAATATTGAACAGATCACAATCAAGACCTCAAATCTTAAGATCTATCTTCTACGCTTTATCTAACTCCTTCGATGCATTCTAATACTCTATTACAATGATTTATATGATCCAAGGGGATACGATCGGCCCAGAAAGGGATCAAAACCTGAAGAATAAGACCTAACATGTAAAACCAACAAGGTTGGCCTTCGACAAAGAAAATCCTTTGTAAAATCCAAAGGACAAAGTGAGAATCAAAGGGAAGGTCAGCCACATGCCAAGGAATAATGGAATGAACACTCAAGGCTCCACAAGATATGGAAAGGATCTGGTAGATCACCAATGCAAATAGGTCCAGGCAACCGGTAACAAAAAATTGTCTCAGAAACCAGTAATGATAACTTTTCAAAAAATGATCCAAATGCTCCACGGTTTGGGAATAAGGAAGATGATCAAGTCTTCAAACAAAATCCAATTCTGCAAATTCCGGTGAGCCAAATATGGGAAACATGAAAATAAATGCTGAAATTGCAAACAGAAAGCAAAACAAAAAGGAAATATTTTTGGTTGATGCAAGATTGCTATGAACCGGGGATGCTCCTGCATTAGACATCTGGGGTTGTTGAAAAAGTGAGTCTATCACTTTGCTGGGGTCATAGGAAAACCAATGCGGCTACCTCTACCTAAGAAATCTAAGATGAATCTTTGACTAGTCTATCCTTCAACTTCACAAGATACTCCTTATGTTGACTGCTCTGGGTACTATGCCCAATCCTACTGTCCAAAATGTCTTCAATCTGATCCAATTCTTTCTAAGGCAACTATTTCTCCAAGTCTGCAATAATGTCCTCACTGAATTCTATTTCATGATACTGATGAAGATTTGCAATGTTAAACACAGGTGAAATACTTAGACTATCTAGTAACACCACTTCATATGCATTTCTGGAACTGAACTTTTTTAAAATCTTGAAAGGTCCAAAATTTCTCATCTGCAACTTGTTATAAGTTCTAACCGAGAAATATTTTCTCAGATACACCATCACTTCATCGCTAACTTCAAATTCCTTATGTCTCCTCTTCTCATCTTCTTTCTCCTTATACTTGTTGTTCATGTCCTCCAAGTATTTCTTAACTTGAATATGTAAGTCCTTCATGTGATCTACAAATTCTTCTTCTTCTGAACTTCTTTGGTCTTCATTGCTAATATCTCTTAATTCTAATATACCTCTAGGGTTTTCTCCAGTAACAATCTCAAAAGGTGACCTTCTGGTACTCCTATTTACTGAATTATTGTAGACAAACTCTGCTTGTGCAAGAATCATATGCCAACTTCTGGCTTTGTCTCCAACTAAACATCTCAACAAATTTCCCAAGCTCTGGTTAACTACTTCTATCTGCCCATCAGTCTATGGGTGAAAAGTAGAACTGAACTTCAAATCTACCTTCATCTTCTTCTTAAGTGTTCTCCAAAAATAACCAACAAACTTAGTGTCTCTGTCTGAAACTATTCTCTTAGGTAATCCATGTAATCTCACTACTTCCTTGAAAAATAGGTCTTCTACATGTAATGCATCTGATGTCTTCTTACAAGGTATGAAATGAACCATCTTTGAGAATCTATCCACTACCACAAATATAGAATCATTCCCTCTTTGCATTTTAGGCAATCAGAGTATGAAATCCATGCTTATATCCTCCCAAGGTCTTACCGGTAATGTCAAAGGTTTATATAATCCCACATTCTGACTACTACCCTTTGCAACTTGACAAACTATACAAATTTGCACATATTTCCTAACATTATTATGAATCTAGGGCCAAAAGTAATGCTCACTCACCAATGCTACTGTTTTGTCAACACTAAAGTGTCCGACTAATCCTGCACTATGTTTCTCCTTAATCAGATTCTCCCTCATAGAACTCTTAGGTATGCACAACTGAACTCCTCTGAATAACATCCCATCCTAAATGAAGCAATCCAGCCACTTCATTCTATCTACCATAACTAGTTCTCTCCATGCTTTCTAAGGTTCTGTAAAATCCAGGTCATCATCATACAAGGTCTTCAATTCCTCAAATCCTAATACTGTTACTCTCATCTGTGTTAGAAAATTCCTTCTCCTACTCAATGCATCAGCAACTTTGTTAGATTTCCCACTTCTATGCTTCAACACAAAGGTGTAACTCTGCAAAAATTCTACCCATCTCATATGTCTTTGATTCAACTTACTCTTATTGTTCAAATACTACAAAGCTTGATGATCTGTATACAAAAAAAACTCCTTAAGCAACAGGTAATGTCTCCACTTCTTCAAGGCTTGAACTATGGAATAAAATTCTTGATCATACATTGAATATCTCCTTCGGGCATCATTCAATTTCTCACTAAAATAAGCTACTGCTCTCCCTTCCTGACTCAAGACTACTCCTATTGTTGTTCCACTTGCATCACAATCCACTTGAAATACTTTATTAAAATCCGGTAAAACTAACATGGGTTTCTCAGTCACTTTCTGCTTCAACAATTCAAATATTTTGTTTGCTCTAGTGATCCACTTGAACTCCTTTGTATCTCCCCTAATTGTCTCAGTCATAGGGTTAGAAATTAAATTAAAATTTCTGATGAACTTCCAGTAGAAACTAGCCAATCCATGAAATGATCTTACCTCTCCAATTCTTTCCAGTGTAGGCCACTCAACAATTGCATTTACTTTCTCAAGGTCCATCTTCAAACCATCCTAAAATATCACAAATCACAAATAGACTAACTCATATTTCATGAATGTACACTTCTTAATATTTTTCAGCAACTTTTCTTCTCTCAACCTCTACAAAACTTGTCTCAAATGCAATAAATGCTTTGCTTTTGTCTTACTGAAAATCAGAATGTCATCAAAATAAATAATAACAAACTTACCCAAGAATTTCTTCAATACCTCAATCATCAGCCTCATAAAAGTACTCAGTGCATTAGTTAACCCAAAAGGCATCACCAACCATTCATACAGTCCCTCATTTGTCTTGAATGTTGTTTGTTGGTGTTAAATGAAGATTGCATTGATGAAGTATAGTGTTGTCATTGATGTCAATAGTAACCGGTAATGAAGTCATATTGCAACCGGTAATGATGCAGTAATGCAACCAGTAGTAAAGTAGTGAAGGAAACCAGTATTGGTAATATCATTGAAGCAGAGTGATCAACCGATAACCCTAACTAGTTGATAAGCAAAACCCTAACCGATGGAGCTTGGTGAATCGGTTGTGATAATATTTGACCGAATGATGCTCTGAGATGAAGATGCCACGTATGCATGATGCACATGATGAGTTTCAAAGTGGTTTTGGCATGTGAAGATAACCGTTTATCTTGGGAATGAGCAAATGCATACCATCAAGTGGAAAACACGTGATGAGCTACAAGATCCAATGTGCGGTGATCCAGGAGCGGTTGAAGTTGTCTAGAACAATGTGTAGTTAATTTCTATGTAATCCAACGGTTATGATTGAACTGATATGTTTTTAATCTCTATGAGATTTGTAGGTTTTGTGATGTGTTACCTACCTATTATATTTGTATTTAAGGTTGATGAGTTGTTTGGAATTGGGTTGACAAATTTGGTTAAGTGTGGTACTGTGATTGTTTCTGAACCAGAAGGAGTGTCTTCAGAATGTTGTGAAGGCATATAGGAGCAGAAAAAGATCCGACTAAGCAAGGAAGTGATATTTCCATATCAGCAAAGAACCTATTGTTCTCTAACTATTACAATAGTTATATCCCTTAACCGGGTAAGCTTTAATAGGCTTGGTGTTGTTTAAATCCTCTTGCCAAGTGATCCATTAGCTTGGATTTGAAATCCTCTACCAAGGTTACCTCTAATAGGGTATTGTCTTTAACAAGGTATTGTAGTCAATCCCTTAACTGGGTGGTCCCTAACTGGATTTGTTCTTAATAGGACATTATTGTATAAGCTTCTAACAAGGCTTGGCTCCTAATAGGAAAAACTTTAGAAGAGTTCAAAATACTTGTGGGTATTCATCCCCACTGTGGTTTTTCCCATTTGGTTTTCCACATGAAAAATCATTGTGTCAAGTGGTGAATGATTTTGTAGATGTGTGCTGATATGATTAATTGGTAAAGCCACTTAGATATGCTTGGATGACAGGAAGTGATCTGAAATGAGATATTACTAATGTTAGTGAAGTGGTTTAGTGTTTTGGTTAAATTGTATGTGAGTTTTAGATCTGTTACATTGTATCATTGATGTTTTGGTCAAGCGGTAAAGTTTGACAGTGCAGTTGTAGTTTTTTGATACAGTGTCTAAACCAATTAGTTTAGCAAGTTGTTTCTGAGTTGGAATTGAGTTTGGTGAAATTTTAGTTTATTTTATATCTATTGATTCACCCCCCCTCTCAGTAGTTGACTGGATCCTTATAGTTTCATCATATTATCATTGTCTTCCACTCATCTCCTTCTCTGATCCTGATCTGATGATATCCACTCTTCAAGTCTATCTTTGTAAAGTATTTGGCTCCGCTCAAACAGTCCATTTTGTCATCCATCATAGAAAAAGAAAAATGATATTTCACTATGATCTTGTTTATTGCTCTGGAATTGGTACATGTTCTCCATTCTCCATTCTTCTTAGGTGTTGATACTGCTAGTACTACACAAGGGCTCAGACTCTCTCTAATCAAACCTTTCTTCAACAACTCTTGCACTTGTCGATTCAGCTCTTCATTCTCTATCGCTGTCACTCTGTGTGCAGGTTTGTTAGGCAAACTAGCTCTGCAAACCAGGTCCATGCAATGAATGATACTTCTTACAAGTGGTAATCCATCAGGAACATTATCTAAAATGATGTCTTCATATTCTATCAGCAAATATTTTCTCTTCTACTTCTTCTTCTTCATTCTCTGGTGTAATATCCCTTGGCTAATCTGACCCTGTTTCGCTTATTTGAACCCCAAGGAATATTGTCAAACACTTGGCATACAATGTTTGAAGCCGCTATTATGAATTTTTATTATCTTCTCTGAGTTTGTAGGCTGCAAATGAAGTTATGGAAAGCTTCTAACAATGCAAAGTTGTTATAGAAATGATATACTAGCTGTTTTAGACCTTTCCACACATATGTAATGACTGAAATTAACTAGTACAGCTAGTTGACATTAAGACAAACACTTGTCATGCATCCCAATGTATACCTACAACCATTAGGCATTTAAGCAAACAATTGGCATGAAAGCTAAGTGGCTGATCAATGTTGAATGTTACCATGAATGTGGAATATGCAAATTATATCTCCATTAAACATATGCAACCTCCAAGTATTTCATGATATAATCATAATAGAAAATGATGCAATGAAGTAATGATTTTCTAATACAATGACCATAGATAGAAAACCTGGTATTTCAATGGCTGCCTTGATATATTGGTTTGATTCTCCTTATATGCAAATCCCTTGTCAAATATATATAGCTGTTCAACCTTTCTAAATCCCCTTCTATAGAACTCAAACTACTGTAGTGCACTGTTCACGGCACTGTTCACGCGCACTGTTCACGGCACTGTAGCGCACTGTTCATGCGCACTGTTCACGGCACTGTAGTGCACTATAGTCTCTTTCAATCTGCAAACAAACTCTGAAATAAACCCTCCAATCAGCTCAATATTGACTTCTGAATGAAGCCAACTCTCACAAGCAGAATCAGATGATATTGCACACCCTCTATATGCTGTTACAATGAAGAAGCCACGCTCTCCAATGCCGACAAGCCTTGAATCCTGTAGAAACCCTTGGTATTCTACACTTCAATGCTCCAGAGAAACTTCAATCAAAAACTCCAATCACATAATCAATGCCCCTTCTCTTCTTTTCAAAAGCCTTATATATATTTCCCATGAAGGTTTGATTTTCTCCAATAAGGCATTAAATCAATTAATGATATTAAATGACATTTAATGATATAATATTTTCACTTTGTCATTTAATATTTCACCTTGGTAAAAGAGCCACAATTAATTAATTAAATGGTCCCCTTTAATGATACTTGAACCCTTAAGTTATAATATAAAATTATATTATAACTTAATAATATAAGCTCAAAACATTAATGTTTATTTAAACTAAATAAACATTAATATCTCCATTAATATTCAACATTTTTGAACGCCGTCTGAATTGGGAGCTGACATGATGAAGCTGCATATGACCATACCCCCTTTACTAAAAATAGCAGGGGTCCATCTCTAACATCTCAAGACTTACTAAAAATAGGAAGTAGAGCAAATGATGTCCGAATGATGCTAAACGAAGACCAAACTGAAGCACTTTGAACACTGGAGATGATACCAATCCTCAAAGGCCCCTCTATCCAACACATTAGCCTACGAGGGTCAGGATAATAGGCTAATCTCACAAATCCAAGTATGCTAAAATGGGGACATTACATTTGGGTTCTTAGTCTTCTTAGGAACTAAGGCAAAACATACATTCTCATGTCTCATTCCATCCAAGAATTTCCTTCCATCCATAAAATAGATTCTAGCATTCGTACAGACTTCACTCTTCAAAGGCTCCTCCAAGGGTAACAAGGTTTGCTTCATCCCATTAGCCATAATAGTGTATGTATTCTTCCTTGCATCATGTATTGCATGTCTATCAAACTACTAAGGTCTACCCAACAAAACATGACAAATATCCATAGGAATAATATCACACAAGACTTTATGGAAGCAAAGGTGAACTGATTGCAACTAACAAACAAACCAGAGGTAACTTGTTTAATTTAAGCTCTAAAGTCAACAATTGTTTAATTGCAAAAGTAGAAGATAGTTGGCTTTGGCATCAGAGATTCTGTCATGTAAGTTTTGATAACATTGTAAGAGTCAGTAAGTCCAAATCAATAAGAGGTTTTCCACAGTTGGATAAACTAGTGAATGCTTTGTGCAAGGAATGTAAGTTAGGGAAGATGACATCCTCAACCTTCAAGAGAAAATCTTTTTCAGCTGAACATTTGCTAGATTTGGTTCATATCGACCTTTGTGGACCAATGAGGACTAGGAGTATTCAAGGTGATCTGTACTTCATGATTTTTACCGATGACTTCTCAAGGATGATGTGGGTCACATTATTGAAAGACAAGATAAAAGCATTTAGCAAGTTTAAGGCATTCAGAGTGTTAGTTGAAAATGAAAGTGGAAAGAAGATAAAGTTCTTAAGAACCAATCAAGGTGGTGAATTTACTTCAGATAAATTCTGATGAATACTAAGAGGGGGGGGGGGGGTGAATTAGTATACCAAAGAATACTGAACTTAAACATTTAAACAGTTTAGTAGTAAACCGGTATTACAGTTTTACTAACAAACCGGTTAACACAAATGCAAACCAGACATCAAAAAAGGCATTCACCCACAGAAGCACAATCACCATAACACAAGAGATTTTGACGTGGAAACCCAAATGGGAAAAACCATGATGAGATGAAACTCACAAGTAACTATTTGCAAAATAGTAACTAGACCGGTTAAGGTCAACCCGGTTAAGGTCATACAATGTTCTTCACCAGAACAGATCCCGTTAGGAATCTCAATCTCTGTTAGGAGATAAGTCCAATTAAAGACTACCTTGTGAGAGGATTTCAGATCCACAGATGTGAACCACCTTGTTAGAGGATTTACAAAGGCTTTTTTGGGCCTACCCAGTTAAGGGTTTCAAACTTGTCAAAGATGTGAGTAATCAACAAGTGAATGATCTAGCAAATAGCACAGTCTGCCTGGTTAGATCCATGATAGCTCATTGCTAATGCATTTCAGCATTACTTCAGTCATCAGTAAATCCACACTTTGTTACAACACACAAACTCGATCTTCTCTTCTAAGATCACACATACAAAAACTCATCAACCACCAAAAAACCTAACAACTACATCTACTAAAACCCTAGACATGATATCCTTAAAAAGGAATCTGATTTCATGTCGGTTCAATAGGATTACATTACAAGTTCCTAGGTTCATTGCATCTAGACACATTTGATAACATGACACAAAATCACCGTCAAAGTGTCGGTGGATGGTAACTCATCACAAAAATACCGGTTGGTAACTCATCACAGAGTATTACCGGTTCATAAAACTTTACCGATTACTGGTTGGTAACTCATCACAGAGTAATACCGGTTCAAACATTAAACCAATTACCGGTTGTCAAAAATGAAGACTGGGAAAATGATAACTGTTGCTTTAGTTTCTTCGCTCCGCTTGAGATCCTCGAACCACTTGAAGTCTTCATACTGCTTGAAATCGATAAACACTTTATGCAAAACACGGATAGCCTAAAGACTATAATACATTATACTGGTTTGGAACAAATATCGGTTGAGCATAACTCATACATAAAAAGTGATCTCGAAGCAAGTGTGTGTCCATCAATGACAATCACAACATAAACATAAAAAATGCCAACAAATTCACTACATACTATGAAGACAATGGAATTAAGAGGCAAATTTCTGCACCTAGGACACCATAATAGAATGGTATTGTAGAAAGGAACAACCGGTTAGTTGTTGAAGCTGCTAGGACTATGCTAATTCAAGGAGGTGTAGCTAAGAAATTCTAGAGTGAAGTTGTCAGCACAATTGTTTACACAATGAACTAGATACTAGTTAAAGGAGGTAAGGATAAAAATCCCTATGAGTACTGGTATGGTAGATCACCTAATGTCAGTTAATTTAATATTTTTGGTAGCAGATGTTTTATCAAAAGAGGTGATTATGTTGGTAAGTTTGATGCCAAGAGTGATGAAGGCATATTTCTTGGTTACTCCACCAAGAGCAAAGCTTACAAGTGTTACAACAACCAGACCAAGAAGATCTTTGAAAGTGTTAATGCCTGAGTTGACGAGTTTCCTGAGAAATTAGGAGAAACCAGTAAAGAGAAGGAAGAAGAAAAACCTTACACACTATGTTTGGAACCGGAACCAGTGAAGCCAAAAGTTGAAGAACAAAATAGAGATGCCCCAGTTCAACCGAGACAAGGAGGTCTAGTAGAAGATGAAGAAAGTGAAGAAGAAGAACCTAGAAATCAAGATCATGTCATTCCAAGATATGATAGACTCAATCATAGCCCCGATCAGATTATTGGAGACATGAATGCATGTGTGGTAACAAGAAAAAGGCTTAGAGAGAACTCTTGTATGATTTCCACCATTGAGCCTAGAACTGCAAAAGAAGCATTTGCAGATGAAGACTTGATCAAGGCAATGGAAGAAGAACTTGACCAGATAGAGAAGAACAATACTTGGTCATTGGTGCCCAAACCAGTGAACAAGAATGTAATAGGTATAAAATGGGTATTAAAAAATAAACTGAATGAAGATGGAGTAGTGGTTAGAAATAAAGTTAGACTGGTATGCAAAGGATATGCACAAGAAGAAGGCAAAGACTATGGTGATATATTTGCACCAATTGCAAGATTAGAAGGAGCAAGGACTCTACTTACATTTTCAACATATAGAGGATTCAAAGTATATCAAATGGATGTTAAGTCAGCATTCCTAAATGGACTATTGGAAGAGGAAGTCTACATTGAACAGTCAGATGGTTATGCTTTAACTGTAGAAAAGAACATGGTGTGCAAGTTACATATGGGATTATATGGACTGAAGCAAGCACCTAGAGCATGGTATGAAAGATTGCACTCCCACTTGGTGAAGATAGGTTTTTATAGAATTAGTGAAGACAATAACATATATCTCAAGTCAGAAGGAGATAAGATACTAGTAAGTGAGGTATTTGTTGATGATATCAGTTTTGGAGGAAATTCTGATATGTGTCATGATTTTGCTAATGAGATGAAGAATGAGTTTGATATGTCACTGGTAGGTGAAATAAAAAATTTCATAGGTTTGCAAATCCAACAGATGAAGGAAGGTATTTTCATCACACTGTCCAAATATGTGAAATATGTATTGAAGACTTTTGGAATGGGAGACTATAAACTAGTTGGAACACCAATGGTTACAGGTTGTAAATTGTCTAAGGAGGATGGTTCTGCATCAATGGATGAAAAGGAGTATAGGTCAATGATAGGTAAACTACATTATGTTGTCCAAAATAGACTAGACATTGCTCATGCAGTAGGATTGGTTGTAAGATTTCATAAAAGCTTGAAGGAGACACATGTGGTAGAAACCAAAAGAATTTTTAGGTATCTGAAAGGCACAATTGATTATGGATTATGGTATCCATATGCAGGAGAATTTTATTCAAAAGTCTATACAAATGCAAACTGGACAGACAATGTTGATGACAGGAAGAGTACAACCAAAGGAGCATTCTTTCTTGGAGGAAGAGTAGTGTCTTGGAGCAACAAGAAACAAAGTTGTATCTCTCAATCAATTGCAGAAGCTGAATATGTTGCAGTATATATGAATTCTACCCAAGCAATCTGGATGGAACACATTTTGGAAGGTTTCAAGTTGAAGATATCAGAATCGGTAAGGATTTTATGTGATAACACCAGTGCAATAAACATTTCTAAGAACCCAGTGTTGCATGCTAGGACAAAGCATATTGAGCTGAAGTATCATTTCTTGAGAGAGAAAGTGCAAAGTAAAGATGTGTCACTGGAGCATGTATCTACTAAAGAATAGCTAGCAGATATCTTTACTAAACCTCTACCTAAGGCTACATTTGAGTATCTTAGAGGTAAGCTAGGGGTTGTACCCCTACATGAAGTCAATTAAGATGATGTGGAAGACATCAGTCCCAGAGCTTATTGTAAATTGAAGATGGATTTGTGTAGAGTGGAGCTACTCCATAGGGGGAGAAACTAGTTGCAGATCGGTGAAGCATGGAATTGTTAACCTTCACTTTGGCATTGTTGTCAAAGGGGGAGAAGAACTGTATATGATTGAATAGCTAGTTACTAGTTGAAGACATGGAGATATAGTTGAAGGAGAGTATATAGGAAAATGTAAACCAGGATTCCTATACCCGTGTATGTGTTTTACTCTCAATCATCACAATCAAAGGGTATTGATATTTGTATTGCCATCATTGCCAAAGGGGGAGATTGTTGGTATTGCATGAAGATTGCATTAATGAAGTATAGTGTTGTCATTGATGTCAATAGTAACCGATAATGAATTTATATTGCAACCGGTAATGATGAAGTAATGAAACCGGTAGTAAAGTAGTGAAGGAAACTGGTATTGGTATTATTATTGAAGCAGAGTGATCACTCGATAACCCTAACTAGTTGATAAGCAAAACTCTAACCGATGGAGCTTGGTGAATTGGTTGTGATGATTTTTGACCTAATGATGATTGGAGATGAAGATGCCACATATGCATGATGCACATGACGAGTTTCAAAGTGGTTTTGGCACATGAAGATAACAATTTATCTTGGAAATGTGCAAATGCATAGCATCACATGGAAAACACGTGATGAGATATAGGATCCACTGTGCGGTGATCCAAGAGTGGTTGAACTTGTCTAGAAAAATGTGTAGTTGATTGCTATGTAATCCAAGAGTTATGATTGAATCGATATATTTGTAATCTATGAGATTTGTAGGTTTTGTGATGTGTTACCAACCTATTGTATTTGTATTTAAGGTCGATGAGTTATTTGTAATTGTGTTGGCAAATTTGGTTAAGTGTGGTAGTGTGATTGTTGTTGAACTAGGAGTGTCTGCAGAATGTTGTGAAGGCATATATGAGCAGAAAAAGGATTTGACTAAGCAAGGAAGAGCTATTTCCAGATCATCAAAGAACCTTTTTTTTTCTAACCATTACAATAGTTATATCCCTTAACCGGGTAAGCTTTAATAGGCTTGGTGTTATTTAAATATTCTAACCAGGTGATCCATTAGCTTGGATTTGAAATCCTCTACTGAGGCTACCTCTAACAGGGTATTGCCTTTGACAGGGTATTGTAGTCAATTCCTTAACCGAGTGGTTCCTAACCGGATCTGTTCTTAACATGACATTATTGTATAAGCTTCTAACAAGGCTTGGATCCTAACAGGGTGAACTTCAAAAGAGTTCAAAATACTTGTGGGTATTCATCCCCACCATGGTTTTTTCCATTTGGGTTTCCACGTGAAAAATCATTGTGTCAAGTGGTGAATGATTTTGTGGATGTGTGTTGATATGATTAACTGGTAAAGCGACTTAGATATGCTTAGATGACCAGAAGTGATCTAAAATGAGCTACTATTGATGTTACTGAAGTAGTTTAATGTTTTGGTTAAATGGTATGTGAGTTTCATATCTATTACATTGTATCATTGATGTTTTGATCAACCGGTAAAGTTTGATAGTGTGGTTGCAATTTTTTGATACAGTTTCTAAACCAATTAGTTTAGGAAGTTGTTTCTGAGTTGGAATTAAGTTTGGTGAAAGTTTAGTTTATTTTCTATCTACTGATTTAACCCCCCCTCTCAGTAGTTGACCGGATCCTTAGAGTTTTATCATATTATCATTGTCTTCCGATCATCTCCTTCTCTAATCCTAATCTGATGATATCTACTCTTCAAGTCTATCTTTGTAAAGTATTTGGCTCCACTCAAACAAACCATTATGTCATCCATCCTAGGCAAAGGAAACCGGTATTTCACTATGATCTTGTTTATTCCTCTGGAATTGATACACATTCTCCATTCTTCTTAGGTGCTAATATTGTTACTACTCCACAAGAGCTCAGACTCTCTCTAATCAAACCTTTCTTCAACAACTCCTGCACTTGTCGATTCAACTCTTCATTCTCTATCGATGTCATTCGGTGTGCAACTTTGTTAGGCAAACTAGCTCCGAGAACCAAGTTCATGCAATGACTAATACTTCTTATAGGTGGTAATCTATCATGCACATTATCTAAAATGATGTCTTCATATTCTATCCGCAAATATTTTATCTCTTCCGGTTGTTCTTCTTCATGCTCTAGATTGTTAGTCTTCTTAGAAACTAAGGCAAAACACACATTCTCATGTCTCATTCCATCAAGAAATTTCCTTCCATCCACCAAACAGATTCTAGCATTTGTACAAAATTCACTCTTCAAAGGCTTCTCCATGGGCAACAAGGTTTGCTTCATCCCATTGGCCACAATAGTGTATGTATTCTTCCTCCCATGATGTATTGCATGTCTATCAAACTACCAAGGTCTAACCAATAAAACATGACAAATATCCATAGGCATAATATCACACAAGAATTCATCATGATAATTCCTAATTTTCAATTTCACCAAACATTGCTCACTTACTAACAACTTATGATCATCCTGAATCCATGCTATCTAATAAGGCTTAGGGTGTTTCAATCTTTCCAAATTCAACTTATTCACCATCTCTTCTGAAACAAGATTATCTAGGCTACCACTATCAATGACAACTTTATAGAGCTTACTGGATACCTTACATCTGGTCTTGAATAAATTCTTCCTCTTCAAGGGCTCTTCATCTCTCTCTGGTATGACACAAATCTCTTCTTGTCATCAATAGTTCTCCATCTTCTGGTTTATTAGCTAATCCGGTGGGGTTTTCTTCCACCACTAGTGTTCTTCTGGTATTCTCTATCTTCTTACATTCATAAGCATGATGTCCTTCTCCTCTGCACTTATAGAAAGTTCCTCTAAACATTCTCTTGTCTTGTCTTCTGTCATCTTTTCCAAAATTCTCATTCTAGTATCCATCTGGATTTCTCCTCTGGTAGAAATTTATATCATCTTTTCCAGTATGAATTTCCCTCTTTGATCACTTCCTTGTCCTTGTTATAAGCCATATAGGTTCCTCTACCTTCAGTATATCCTCTTCCTCCAGAAAACCTTCCACCTCTGCCTCTCTACCTCTGCTCATGTCTTTTGTTTAGCTTCTCTTCTACTTTAAAGGCATACGGTTAAGCTTATTCAACACTCTGAAATTTGATCAAACTGAGTTCATCTTGTATAGACACCTACAATCCATTCAAATATCTTGCAACTTGTTCAACTTCATCATAAACATGTCCAGATCTGATATTCAACTTGTAAAATGCCTCGGTGTACTCCTTCCCACTAGATTCCTTCTGTCTCAAATTTTGCAACTTCTGGAATAGATTTACTTGATAATCAACTGGCATAAATTTCAATTTCAACTTAGAAACCATCTGATCCCATGTCTTGATCTTCTCTTTACCTCTTCTTTATATATCAACCTGCAAATGCTCCCCCAAAGAGATGCATGACCTTTCAACTGGGTACAGGCATATTTCACCTTCCTTTTTCCTGCAGTGTTTTCAAAATTAAAATATTTCTCCATCTCCAAGATCCAATCCATCAATTCATCTAAATCCAACTTTCCATCATATTCTGGTGGGGTAAAATGAGGTTTAGTATTTGCCCTACTCAAAACCCTGAAAAATATTTCTTCATCTGGGACAACCGTGAGTGGGTTTACTTGTTCTACTAGGGCTTCTTCTCCTTCATCTTCACTTACATCTTCAATATGTCAGCCTCTTCTATGGGTTATCTCAATGGCTTCCAACCGGGCTTCTATTCCTCACAACATTTCTATCACAACAGGGTCTGCATTCCCATGAACTCTGCCATTCCTATTTCCTCTTTGCGCCATCTTTACACTAGTCCTCTATAGCTGCAAGTCGGATCCACAGTCCGCCACCCTACAACAAAAAATTCTCAGGACAATGCAATCTTTAGAATGAAATCTCTCTCTGATACCACTTGGTGCAATCACCGGTAGGAGGGACTTCAAAGAAATCAGTCCAACCAGTCAGCTATAGTAAACATAATGGAAAAACAAGGACATGATGGAGGTAATGAAAAATAGATTGAAATATATCATGAAAACGGATTACAACCAACTGGTAACAACCAAGTTACAGTAACCGTCTCACAGACTTGTTAAAACATGCTCAAAATATAGAACAGGTCACAACCGAGACCTCAAATCTTAAGATCTATCTTCTAAGCTTTATCTAACTCCTTCAATGCATTCTAATGCTCTATGACAATGATTTATATGATCCAAGGGGATCCGGTCGGCCCAGAAAGGGATCAAAACTCGAAGAACAAGACCTAACATGTAAAACCAACAAGGTCAACCTCTGACAAATAAAATCCTCCAAAAAATTCAAAAGATGAAGTGAGAATCAAAGGCAAGGTCAATGATCAGGGATCCACAAGCTATGGAGAGAATCCGATAGATCACCAATGCAAATAGGTCTAGGTAACTGGTAACAGAAAACTGTCTCGGAAACAGGTAGCGATAACTTGCTAGAAAATGATCCAAGTGCTTCACGGTTTGGGAATAAGGAAGATGATCAAGTCTTCAAGAAAAATCCAACTCTGCATATTCCAGTGAGCCAAATACAGGAAACATAGAAATAAATGTTGAAACTGCAAAAAAAAAGGAAATATTTTTGGTTGATGCAAGATTGATATGAACCGGGGATGCTCTTGCATCAATATCATTATATTGGTCTAGTGGTTGATCTTTGTATCGTGTGATGTAATTTTATAATTATGAGTTGAGGGTTTAGATGACCTTGTTATCAAGGTTGATGAATTATATAGATAGGTGATATTGTCATGTAATTTAGGTGTCAAGGTTGTATCTACATTATCCAAGAGTTGTGTATGTGCCAACAAGAATTCATCTTTTAGTATAGTGTATTGAGCAGAGATTGGTGTTGCAGAGTAGACAATTGTGCTTAATCAGATCTATCATCAAGCATTTGTAGATGCTTTTTATTGCAATTCATTCCTTCCGGATTGTAGTCCAAATCTTGTTGTAAGTCAGTGAGACTTCCCCAAGGTTTGTAGCCTTCCAGGTCATTATCTTTTGAGCAGTGAGCTCTAGGTAGTGTGCTTGAATACATGTGCATTCCCCATTGTAATATTTACACATACTACTGCAGAGTATCATTATATTGTAGTAGGTTCCCACTGTGGTTTTCCCCTTAACCAGGTTTTGCTCATCAAAATCTTGGTGTTGTGTTTTGTGTTATCAATTTGCTCATCTTTGTTATTGTTACAGTTTATCAGATCTGTATTTGTGATTAAGTTTGTTGATCCAGTGAAAATTGATTCACCCCCCTTCTCAGTTTTCCTTCATTGTTGTTGCTAACAAGTGGTATCAGAGCTTGGTCACAGATTCAAATCCCTCACTTGTGCTAGGGTGGCTGGTTGCAAGGTGTGTGCCCTTGGTCTCCTTGTATTGCACAATGCAATGCTCGAGTTTGTGACATGGCTTAACCTCCTTTGATGAACTCTATAAGTCTATTGGTTGTATCGGGCATTAACAGATTGATCTTTTGGTGCAAAGACAACCACACTTGTAATATGACATTTGTCTCATGGATTTGAAAGAAAAGAAGGGAATAAGGAAGAAAATATGAGAAAGGAGTAGGGAAAAAAGGAGAGTTCCCATGGGAAGACGTGGTCTCGGAAACTGCTAGACGGGTTGATGAAAAATACCTATTCACCAAAGAAGGGAAAGCAAATTGCCAAAAAGGAGAATGGGGGGATGGGGAAAGGAAAGGAAAAGGGCCAAAAAGTTGTTATTGAGAATGGAACATGTTCACATCCTAAAAAGGGAGGGAGTGAATAAAAAAGGAGATGCGATGGATATGGGGATGATATGGATGAAATGATCATGGAGCGTGAGCACTCACAAAACTGGATGCCATGCAATGAGCACTTATTTTGATATAGAATTGTCTATGAGTCAACTAAGGTATAGAGAACAAGGGTGGAATCTCATAGCTAATGCATGGACTGACACATATAAATAGATATAGAAGCTAATCTAGCACCACACAGAGTTACAGAGACTCTGCAGGCAATAGTGCTAGAAGAACCCCAAGTAGAAGATATGCCCACATGTACCATGAGATAACAAAGACCTCATGAGGGAACACCAAAGGGACATTCCAAGAAGAAATAAAAATCAACAAGATCACACCCAGATCCGTGTTATTTACAATGCACCATGATATAAAATATCGTGGCGACCAAGAGGAAACAGAGCCCTTGAGAACTTAAAAAGATAAACAAAGATAAAAAAGAATCAAAGCCAACAAGAGGGTCTCAAATATCTTTTGTCAAAAGGATGATTGATTGGATGAGGATTCGATGATGTCTGACTTGAGGAAGGATACATCCTATGCAGATAGATGAGGGGAGTTGGTGAGAAGGATACATCTCAGAACAACACCAAGATAAAATATTGATGATGAGACAATAAAAGGTATCTGATATGATCACAGTGACAAAGATTCTCATAGATCATTGTTGAAGAACTAGCTGATAGGATATGATCTCAAAGGACAGGACCGACTGAAGCCTATGTACAAAGACACCTATATACAAGATGCAAAAGAGATATGGATGATGTAAGAACCAAGGACAAGCATGATGTTGCCCCAATCAAGATGAAAGACCATGAGAGACTGATGATGATGAATGATTGATAGGATCAAGTATTGCAGCAAGGATGGGAACATGAACAAGGATGTGATTAGATGATTCGATTAGCATTTGACCTTGGATAGCTAAGAAAGATGGATAGGATTTGCATGCGATGGCAGATTGCAAGGAACAAAAAAATTGATTGGAATGTGGATACCATGGGATACCTCATAGAGAAAAGGTGGATGAGATAAATAAGCAGACATGTTGATTGGATGGATGGCATTGGATTGTGTCGGGGTAGCCTAGAGCTAGATACCAATGACAAGGGATGTAAGAGGTGATGGAATAATATGAGAGGACATATGAAAGGATGAAGGATAGGATGAAAAGGATTGGAGATGGAAGCATTATGGATGTGGCTAGGAGATGAAGGATGAGGGACAAAGGGATGGAGGTAGATGAGGATTGGAGGAGGAACATGATTATGGATGAAGGGATGGAGAAACTAGGAGATAAGGATTGAAGGATGGATCAGGTTATGGATGAAGATATGGAGGAACTAGGAGATAAGAATAGGTGGATGGATTAGTTTATGGATGAAGTGATGGAGGAACTGGGAGATAAGGATTGGTGGATGGATGGATGGATAAGATAAGATGATTGGCGGGTGGATAGAAAGTTGAGGGAAGTGGATGAAAGATAGGGTGATGGGTGGTGAGGATCACAAAGATGTGTAAAAGGATTACATAGAAGGGAGGAAGGATGGGTGGATAGGAAAGATAATGGAGAAAAAGCATGATAGGGAAATAGATGCCAAGAGGTGTCCAGAGTATGTATACATGATGGTCTTTTCTTTCTTTTAAGATTCAAGGGAGGATGAAGGAGGCGGACTAGATAAGATATGATGGGTATGGTAGGCAGATGGAAATGAAGGATAAAATGGCTAGATGTTCAGCAGAACTTGCCCCCAAGAATGAAGAGAAAAGGGATGAGGGGAATTACACATGATGCCTGTTTGCCAATTTTTCATCATGTTACTTGTCCAAGGTGCCTATTTGCCATGTTTTCACTAGTGAACGGATTTTTCTCTTTACTTTTTTTTTTGGGAGGAAACTCATGGATAGAGCTAGATGATGATAAGTGGATTTGGAGGATAGATGGATGGAGAAATCAAGTATCAAGTTCCATATCAAAGTATTATGAGCCCATTTGGAGTGATCACTAAATTTTGGTACAACTTTATTAGGAAAGAGTGGATTATGCAAACAATTAGATTAGATAGTTTTGATGGGGAATGTATGAATGGTAGTGGCAAGTGTTTCAATGGAATGAGGGAAACTAAGCATGATGGGGGGATACAGTCATGACCAAGATTGGCACATGTTGTAGAGGATGTGGGGTAAGAGGAGGAGAGATGGATGTAGCACGTGCATTGGATGGAGGAATTATGGTAGGGAGGTTTGGCTAATAGGAACCCAAAATAGACTTAGGAGCTCGAGGGGAAGAATTTTTAGTTTGTGGACTAGAAACTTTGGATGCCATTGGAGATTCTTCTTTTGGATGTAGTGCTTCTTTTTACTTTGGGATCCAAATTGTTTTTCCTTTTTCTTTAGTGGGCCTCTGTGGCCTATGGGATTTATTGCATTTTGTATCAGATTTTCCTTTGTGATAGCATGTCTTTTTGAGTGGACATGGTCATCTACATACTTTTGTGGATATTTAGCTTTATGCATTTGTAATTTGGCATCCAAATTTATGCTAGTAGTATCAGAAGGAGTGTGTGAACATGGAGGAGATGGAGGGAATATGGGTAAAGTGATGGAGGGAGGATGTTGGATGGAATGTGAGGACATGTGCCTTCATTGTTCCTAATTAGGAATGAAAGGAATAGGATGTTCATGATGGGTGATGGAGATAGTGCATTTGTGCATGTAGGGATGAGTAGGAAAAAACGGAGGATGACATGTTGGGATATAAGGGCCCAAAATGGATTTAGTATGCAAGGGATATATGAAGGAAGATTTTGGGATAAGGGACCCAAAATGGATTTAGAGGATGGAGGAAGATGGATGGTTGTTTTAGCTTTATATGATGGAGGAGGAAGAATGGGGGTAAATGATTTCAAGGAATGATGGGAAGATACAATGGTGTGCTTGGAAGCACACTTGTATTTTACATTAGTTGTACCAACATTTTTGGATGAAGTTTCTTGGGATATGTAACCAAGACCATGAGATCTTGGATGTGCTTTGACATGGATGGGCTCCAAAATACTTTGCTCATGTAGGTCTAAGCCTTTACCTTTATAGTTTATTTTTTGAGCATTTTTTCTAAATTAGGATACTTGTTCTCTGGGTAAAAAGATGGGAGTATTTTATCAGATAGAGGAGAATGGGTGGTGCATATGAGATTTTCTTCTGGTGTGAGTGAATTGCCATGGATAAATGTAAGCAAACCAAGGGGATAGAGTGATGGTGGTGGGATGGTTTAGATAGGAGTAAATGGAGGATCAAGAGGTGGATTATATGAGATGGGAGGATATTGACTTGGAAGAGAAAATGGTAGGGGATGTTGAGATGGAGAAGGTGGAATGGTAGGATCTTGATTAGGATGGAGGGATGATAAGGGATCTTGAAATGGAGGGGATGGAATGGTAGGATCTTCATTTGGATTAATAATGCTTTGAACATGCTCTGGAACAAGATCTTGACATGAGAGTATTGGTGTGGATGGTGTGACGAGAGGTGAGTGGGTAGACTCTTCAGCTGTGATGGATTGAAGGATGTGAGACTCAGTGATTGGGAGAGATAGAGTAGATGGAAGGATGATAGGTTCTTCAATTGGGATAGCTGGAGTGGATGGGAGGACAAGAAGTTCTTCGGCTTGAGTTTGAATGATGGCAGGAGTAGGTGATGGGGATTGTGATGGAAGATTCTCAATGGATGGAAGGTTTTCAATGGTGTTAGGAATGGGGGAGGAATGATAGGTGTGAGAGTTGGAAGAGAAGCTGGTGGATTGAGATAAGATGCAGTGGATGGTGGACTGAGATAGAAGGAAGTGGATGGTGGAGGATTGAGATACAATGGAGGATTATGAATGGTGCCACTTATTCATGAATGTTCATCACAACAATGGATGAAGGCGATGCCTGTAGATAACTGAATCGCAGTTGTGAAATAGTAGGTTGCGGTGCTATTGGAATTTGATGTTGCGGGGAATTGACCACTTATGTCACTGATTAGATAGGTGGGGGTATAGATGATAATGGAATTATGTAATTCATGCCCCCACTCATAGCCTGCATGACAAATGATGGTGGATTAGGATTAGATGAAGGATTGAGATAGGATGAAATATTAGAATTAGATGGATAATTTAGATAAGATGGAAGATTAGAACTGGATGGAGAATTTAGATAAGATGAGAGATTATAACTGGATGGAGAGTTTAGATAAGATGGAAGATTATGATTAGGGATTGTGTAATGAATTGATGGATGTAAGAAGGAGAAAATGAAGGGTGACCAAACCCATCATAATAAGATTGCAACATGACTTGGATATATGTCTCATCAGGATAATCAACCATACCCTTGTCATTATCAACATAGGGTGAAGTAGAAGAAAATGAGGGATGACCATACTCATCATAATAAAATTATGACATGACGGTTAGTTGATGAGTTGGAGAGATGAGAATAGACGATAGACCAAAGCTCAAAATAGGATGAATGACTAGTCCCAAATAGGATGGGGATTGACGTTTGATGAAGCTGAAAAGAGGATGAATTTTGATGCTTGATTTTGGATATTTGATGTTCAACCTCTGACTTAGGAAAAAGGAAATGATGATGTAAATTGGGAGACAAGATATGATGTTGGATGATAATCCTAATGCTGGGAGATATGAGACATAAAGTGATTTAACAAAAAATCAGTAGCATCTGGACGCAAATGGGACACAATGACCAAATGTTGCGCGAAGCCAAGAAGAAAAGGATAGTAATCAAACAAGAATCTAGAGACTCATGGACATCATAACACCTAGACCAAGGATGTCTAGGACCAGAGAAAATCATGGATAAAGATATCAATTGCTAATAATCCAAAGATTTGTACCACAATACGAACAACATAGTGGCAATGTAACAACATCAAAAGAACAAGATCATAAAAGATAGATTCTGAAAGCTTGTAGATCAATCAATTTCTAAGACAATGTGAATAGTATAACAACAACTCTATGAATTATAAGGACAAGACCATGAAAGATAAGTTTTAACTGTTGAAAGATCAAGAAATGTCTAATGCAATGCGAACAACATAACGATAGCATAACAACGTCTAAGACTAAGGTCAAACAAGGTGAACTCTGAATGCTGATAGCTCAAGGAAAATCTAACACAACACGGATAACACTTTGACAACGTAATAATGTTTAAGACTAAGACCATAAAAGATAGATGCTAACTGCCAAGATATCAAGAAGTATATAATGTAATGCAGACAACATAACAACGATGAAATAGACATCTAAGACTAAGATCATAAAAGATAGATGCTAATTGTTGGGGACATGTAAGATTGCAAATCAATGAAGCGAAAATCCGGCAACATAATGGGACCAAAGTAACCCAAGAGGAAAAGATGAAGAAAACTCTCTAGGACAAGGGTGCAAACCTGCTAGAACAAGATAGGCAAGACTAAAAAATGTTTGGACAACATAACGACACCAAAAACGCAAACCCACTATTTCAGGGTTCAAACTCGTTGTTTCAGGGTGCAAACCCATTGTGTCAGGGTGCAAAATCATTGGAAAAACATAATAGACAACATCAAAAGCAAACCCACTAGAACAAGACTCAAAAATAGCCAGAGCAAACCCACTGGTTGAGAAAATGATAGTGATTGCGCTAAGTATGTCAGTTCTAGCTCAAAGTTGCAACATTCCCGCTAATACAAGACTACAAACTTGTTGTAATAGACCATATACCCACTAGAACTAACTTCAAACCTGCTAGACTGATATTTTGACAAAAGACATGACACCAAACACATCAAGCATGAATATATGACCATAAAACAAATCAAATCAGTTAATTACAACCCTATGGATAGTCAAATGATAGTATGTGTTAAATCTCTTGACCATAAAATACCACATCCAACAGGATAGATAAAATCCTGATAGCACTGGTTCCACCCTTGGTACACACTTCTCGGCCATGCCAAGCTTTGAATTCCTAGGAAATCACTTCCTAGTGAATTTTCTATCTCGAATTGGTAGGTGCATGAGGAATTTCTTTGGTATGTGCGTATCACAACACCTGAGTAAACACATAGAAGAATTTTTGGATTCTAAAGAACAATTGGCTCGTAGTGGGGGAACTTTCAGGGTGAATCAGGTAGTCATACATGCGGTGGCTAGCTCATTTAAGAGATATCCCAACCTATAGAACACAAATTTTATGAATCTACCACACAAGCACCAGGAATTTTCACTTGCGTCAAGACCACAAAGGTATTTTCATAATGATACTGAGGGAAACCATCAATATAATATAGGATTACCAATTGATTTATAGCTTTCGCTAAAATCACAAATATTTATCACCTTATACCCATGGCTCGCTTACATTCATCCATGGCATTTCATTTGCAATAGAAGAACATCTCATATTGACCACCCATTTTCCTCCATCTGATTATGGACTCGCATCTTGTTACCCAGAGAACAATTATCCTACTTTAGAAAAAATGCTCAAAAAAATGAACTATAAAGGTAAAGGCTTAGGCCTACATGAGCAAGGTACTTTGGAGCCCATATGTTTGCCTTGCCAAATATAACAATAACTAGACTTAAAGTCTTAACTCAAGGATTGGTCATCCATTCTGAGTAGCTATCATTTCCATGACTGAGGTTCATTTACTTGTCAACCCAGGGACATATTACTTGTGTAGGATTTTGCCAAGATCAAGGGTACAATGAAAACATAAAAGAGACAATAGAATGACAATAACAAACTGTATTCTCATCAATATGCAAAATGATCAACTAGATTAACCAATACAATGAATATAGGCCTGCTTATATAGGCAAGGCCATATGGATGTATGAGCACACAATTATGACATGCGGCTCAATGAGAAACAAGGGTAGGTAAGAAATACTAAGGGTAGGTAGGAGAAATAAAATAATATTCCACAAGAGGTGGATGACCCACTGATTGTGGAGTGTAACAGCAAAATAAGACCACAAAAGGTGGAATTTCTTCTACAAGCTCTATCCCTATGTGCACACTTCCCTAAGTGTCTCAAATCCAAACTACAAAGAGATGCATTATCCTAAGTTAACTTAAGTAAGTGTAATAATATCCAAAATGAATATTTATTTACACCAACACCCCCCCTTAAGTGCAACTTAGGGGAATGAAGACTCAAGTCAACAATGCAAGATGGGTCCCGACTACTAGGCCATGATAGGTACCCATGTACAATATGCAAATGCAAGCAAAACTATGCAATGCAATCTCTCACAAACGGAGAAAGGGAGAAAACCCAGTGGGAAAAAACTCCCCCCCAAAAGAGAGATGAATGTACAAAAGACTCTCAAAGAAGAAGGACAAAACCTCAAAGAGGAAAAAGTCCCCCCCCCCCATAAGAGAGGAAGGAGAAGTCAGCTGACCCCTCCTAATGACACATCCCGCACCCCCAAGAGAGCTCACAACTGCTGGAACTTACTCTCGGTGAAAGGATTGGTGAATATGTCAGCAATCTTCTCTGCTGTAGGACAATACTGCAAATCAATGACCTGCTCCTGGATGAGCTCTCGGATATAGTGCATATGGATCTCGATGTGTTTGGTCCGCTGGTGCTGGACTGGGTTCTTCGAGATCGCAATAGCACTCTAATTGTCGCAATGTAGAACTATCAGCCGTGGAGTGGTGAATCCAAACTCTGTGAGAATCTGCTGGAGCCAAATGGTCTCAGTCACTGCGTTAATAGTGCCTCAATACTCAGCCTCAGTTGAAGAGAGAGCAATAGCATGTTGCTTCTTGCTCTGCCAACAAATGGGGCCCGAACCAAGGTAAAAACTGTAACCAGAAGTAGACTTACGATCAACTAGATCGCCAGCCCAATCTGAGTCTGTGTAACCAACCAAGCGAAGTCCTGTGCCTGCTGCATAGTGAATCCCATAGTGATGTGTACCCTGAATGTAATGAAGGATGCATTTGGCGGCTTTCCAATGAAGCTCATGTGGTTCCTGCATGAAGCGGGAAACCATGCCAACTGCAAATGAAATATCAGGGCATGTATGGGTCAAGTAGATGAGACTACCCACAAGCTGATGATACAAAGTGGCATCAACTGGTGGAGAAGAACACTGAGCCTCAAGCTTGACTCGTAAAAGAAAGGGAGTCGGGGCAGGCTTACAATCAGCCAAATGAAAGTGTGCAAGTAGATCAAGAGCATACTTGGGCTGCGATAGTGTAATCCCGGAAGGTGACTGTGAAATCTCTATCCCGAGAAAGTAGTGCAAAAGACCCAAGTCAGTCATAGCAAATCTATCATGCAAAGCAGATTTGACCCTGCTAATGATGGATGAAGTACTCCCTATAATGATCAAGTCATCAACATAGAGCACAAGTATCAAGTGAGAGTCATCCTGTCGCAAAATGTAGACATTCGGATCAGAATGACACCTGGTGAACCCTGCGGAGAGAAGAAAGGAATCCATCTTGGTGTACCAAGCCCTGGGGGCCTGCTTAAGGCCATAGAGAGATTTCCGTAGTCTGCAAACCAAGGAAGTATCCTGGATGAAACCTTGTGGTTGCTCCATATAAATCTCCTCATCAAGATCACCATGAAGAAAAGCACTCTTCACATCCATCTGATGTATAGCCCAACCATGAGCTGCAGCAATAGAAAGTGTCAAACGAATGGAGTTCATCTTGGCTATGGGTGCAAAGGTCTCAGTATAGTCAACACCTGCAACCTGAGAAAAACCTTTTGTAACAAGCCGAGCCTTATACTTATCCACACTACCATCCGCTGCAAACTTGGTCCGATAGATCCACTTACATCGAACCATCTTTCTCCCCTTAGGGAGATGGACTAAATCCCATGTGTTGTTCCTCATCAAGGAACTATACTCTTCCTCCATAGCTTGGTCCCACTCAGGAACCCCTGTGGCTTCCCTAAATGTCCGTGGATCGGAAGTGGTAGCAATGAATGCATGTGGAAGATCCTGATGTTGTGATCGAGTTCTCCATGTATCTGAAGGATCCCCAACAAGAGAACCCGTGGACTCAAGTGTCTATCGAGCCCAACGAGGTCTAGGTGGAGGTGGAGAATGAGGCTCCTCAACTGTAAGTGGACCCTGCAGAGGTGTAACCCTATGAGTCAGAGTTGAGGGAGTCTCATCATCTGAATCACTAACATCACTATCCACAATGGAGGAAGGTGGAGGAGGCAGAGAGGCTAAGCTAGGAGAGCTTTCCTCAAAGTGAACACTCCTCTCAATGAACACCTCATGTGTCTCTGGATCCATCAATCTGTATGCCTTAACACCCTCAGGATATCCAACAAATATGCAAGGTCGACTCTGTGGTTCCAATGCCTTGCATTTTTGCGAAGGTATGCGAGCCCATTCTGGACACCCAAAGACTCTGAAATGTCTCACAATCGGTTTCCTACCAGCCCAAGCTTCAAAAGGAGTAATACCTTGCAAAGCTTTGTGAGGAACCCGATTCTGGATGTGTGTGGCACAACTGATAGCCTCTGCCCAAAAAGCGGGATCAAGAGAACGTGCATGTATCATACAGCTAGCCATTTCTTTGAGAGTTCTATTCTTGCATTCTGCAACCCCATTCTGCTATGGAGTGTAGGCTACAGAATGTTGAAGATCAATCCCCTCAAATGTATAAAAATCTTCAAGTCTTTTGTTCACATATTCCCTTCCATTATCTGTGCAAAGAATCTTGACCACTTTCCCTAATTGCTTCTCCACACGAGTCTTGAAGTCCTGAAATCTGTCAAATACTTCACTCTTATGAATGAGAAAGTAGACCCAAGTGAAGCGGGAGTAGTCATCAATGAAGGTAAGAACATAGCGGGCCTTACTAAATGAAGGTGCTAGAAATGGACCTGCTACATCACTATGAACAAGTTGAAGAACTTCCAAAGCTCTCCAAGCTCTCCCTTTATCAAACTTCTCTTCAGGATGCTTGCCCATGGAACAACCTGAACATACACCCTCTGAAACACTGATTCAAGGTAGACATGTGACCATGTCTTTAGTGCTTAGCTGCTGAAGATAGCGATAGTTGAGGTGACCAAACCGCTCATGCCATAGCTTACTTTCTGAATTTGAATGAGTAAGCAAGGCCCTAGAAGGTGAACTTGGCACAAAGTGGGAGAATGAATAAAGCCTTGAGTTGTCATTGACTTGTCCCACTGCTACCAAGGCATCATCATCAAGTTCCTTTACCACAACTGAATCTGGTGTAAACTCAACCTTTTTCCCATTCCCATAGTGAGTGATTTGGTAGATGGAGAGAAGGTTGGTAGACAAGTTAGGAACATAGAGAACATTCTCAAATGTTCCATCATCCATGTCAACTAAACCTTTCCCTTCAACCTCTACTTGTGTGTCATCACCTATGTAAATGTGGGGTACCTTAGATGGCTCCAATGAAGAAAACTGCTCCTTTGTAGAACCCATGTGATATGAGGCACCTGAGTCAAGTATCCACTACTGTGAAGAACCTGTTGTAGCCACAAATGCTTGCCCTTTCCCCTTAGACTGTGAGGAAGAGGAAGGAGATGAATCCTTCTTTGTGTAGGTGGATGGCAAGTTGATGTTGTTTTTCTTAAGAAGATGGGTTAACTCATCAACTTGCTTTGCGTGGCATCGATGCTCATCATGACCATACTTCTTGAAATTTGCACAAGTTGGTTTATCCTTCTTAGGTGGTGTCCCCTTCTTGGAAGAGGATGAAAAATCACCTTGTGATGGAGAGGATGATTGTCCTTTTTCCTGGTGTGGCTTAGACTTAGATTTCTTCTTCTTCTTGTTGGAATCTTTGCCTTGACTTCCTTGATTCCCTTGATTATCTACCAAAGCCTTGGACTTTGAAGACTTGAGAAACCCATGTTCAACAACTTAGATTGTTCCAATATTAACATTTCTGTGAAAGCATCAAATGAAGGCATAACATAAGAACTCCCCACTATCAAATGATGAGTTTGGAAGCTAGATACAAATGTTGCATATTCTGGTGCAAGCTTGTCCAACAAGTTGAATATCAATTGAGCATCCTTTTTGTCAATTCCACAATCCTTAAGCTTTGCTCTTAGCTCATTTGCTTTGGTGACATAATCTTGGATTGTATCAAAACTCTTGGGATCCAAGTTGGTGAGCTCATTGTCAATCTGATAGCCTCTGATTTCATCAACTTGTCCATACAATTTTTGAAACATATCCCAAGCCTCTTTGATTGTTTTACACTTCTCAATGTGAAAAATGAGGTCATCTGATACATACTTGCGTAAGGTTCCAAGAGCCATGCAATTCTTTGTGAGCCATTCTAATTGAGCATTTGGATCAGCCTTAGGATTAGGTGGTGCTGTTATTGTTCCATCTATGTAGTGTGTGAGACCCTTTTCCATTAATTTACTCCATACTTTAATTTTCCATGATGCATAATTATGTGGAGTTAAAGGTGGAAATTTATTAGGACTCATTGCAACAAAAATGGAAAGAGCACAAAGAGAGGCACAATCACACAAGACACCCCCCCAAATTCACTCAATCAAAGAACCCCCCCCAAATGTGATGATTTGGCACTTTATAAGTAGTGCGTATACAATGGGCCACTTGCAAAAAATGGCAAAGTGGACTTCTAATTTACAATTTTACAACTACCTCAATAAGGCCAAAAGAGACTCAAACTGATAATTCAAGAGATCTAACTAAGATCCAAGCAATTTACAAGTACCTAATAGGCCAAATAAGACCAATATCTGAAAGTACAATTTTCACTCAAAATCTCTGAAATCTGATCATAGATTATGAAAGTAGACAAAAAAATATGCACTTTCAAAAAAAATAGCACATGAAAAGGAGGTCGTATGAGCTCAAACGAGGCCTTTGAAGTTGCAAAATTGAGGATTGGATAGGTACAGCTAAGAGAATCCAAAATTTTTGAAAAAACTATGCACCAAAATCAAAAAATAACCACACCACTGTGAAGATCATGAAATTTTAGCCCATTTCAAAAAAAATTGCACCAAAAAAGGAGCAAAAATGAGCAAGATATGGCCTTTCAAATTTGGACTGCAAAACTGAAAAGCTCAATGGAGAGGGGTCAAAAAAATTTCAAAAAATGCTGATGTGGCGCTGATGTTAGCAATTCACTGTGTTAAATTTGATGGCTATATGACCGTCGTGAAAACTTCGCCTCCCTGCTGACTGGGTGTCTGTACTGTATGGACTGCTGACTGGGCGTACGGATCTGACGTGGCAGATAGAGGTGGCCACGGGCCAGTGGCCTCCTGCCATGTGGCAGATGTGGGTCGCCGAGGTCGCTGGGAGTTGAGGGAAGCCGGTGGCGTTAGTGAGGTGGCCGGCGGCGGCGATGGTGGAAGTCGGAGGGTACACGGCCGGAGCGGGCGCAGAGACCGGTGCTGGCACCGGATGGTAAGGACTGCGCGGGTTGTCGGCGTCAGATGGGAGGACACGACGTGACAGAGGCCGGACGGTAAGGACTGCGCGACCTGCAAATGACAGAGTACGGGGGGGGTCTACGGACCCCGAATAACCAAAAAAGTTTTTTTTTTTTTTTTTTTGATTTGGCTTTTTTTTATTTTTTCGAAATTTTTTTTTTCAGAAAATATGAAAATTTTTTTCCAAAAAATAATTAAATTTTTTTTCGAAATCCATACAATAATAGCCAAAATGGGAAAAAAAAATTTCTCACCAAAATAGGTCGACTTTATAGTTGAAATTTATGGAAACGGCCTTCGGATTCAATGGTGATGTCCAAATCGCTGTATGATGCCCCCAAAAAATGAAGATCCCCAAATCCAAAAATAGAAGCCTTCCACGATGTCTCCAAAAACCAATCAATGAAGCCCCAATAGCTCTGATACCATGTAGGATTTTGCCAAGATCAAGGGCATAATGAAAAGCATAAAAGAGACAATAGAATGACAAGAACAAACTGTATTCTCATCAATATGCAAAATGATCAACTGGATTAACCAACACAATGAATATAGGCTTGCTTATATAGGCAAGGCCATATGGATGTATGAGCACACAATTATGACATGTGGCTCAATGAGAAACAAGGGTAGGTAAGAAATACTAAGGGTAGGTAGGAGAAATAATATACTATTCCACAAGAGGTGGATGACCCACCGAATGTAGAGTGTAACAGCAAAATAAGACCACAAAAGGTGGAATTTCTCCTACAAGCTCTATCCCTATGTGCACACTTCCCTAAGTGTCTCAAATCCAAACTACGAAGAGATGCATTATCCTAAGTTAACTTAAGTAAGTGTAATAATATCCAAAATGAATATTTATTTACACCAACAACTTGAAATGGGCATGCACTGTTTATGCACTAAGTTCCAGTAAGAGTCACTCTATCCTACTGCAACAAATGAATCTACTAAAATAAACATGCAGAAATATGACAATTGAATGGCTATAGGAAATATTAACATTAACCGATGACTCTAAATAAATAAATGTTATCTAAGTTCAAAGCTAACAAATAGGAATTACTATGTTTTTTTTGGCTGCGGGAATAGTCACAGGATCTGGTTCCAGTGGCTGCAGGAACAGTCAATTGCCAAAACATCTACTGCAACAAAAGAAAACTTAACTTAACAATTACGCAAGAGTACTCACCAAGTGGGCCCCGTTGGATGAGTGTATCTAGATCTCAAAACGATTTTATATGCTCAAAATAACATAGTTTTTATTCATTATCTCCAAAAGTTGATACAATACATAAAACAAGAGAAATACTTCTTAACTCTAAAAACTCTATCTAACCTCTACGAAGAGGTGTTTATTTTTATTTATAAGAAAGTTATAACAAACTTTCAACTACTTAGACCATGCCCATGAAACTAGGTGGAAACTTTTATTACAAGAAGAAGAAGAAGTCAACCACGGAGATCGTGGGACTTCATTTATCATTGGGCCAAGAATATTGTATGACGGTTTCTACTAGATTTCTGCTTGTTGAAGACAATCATAAATAGGTCTAGTACTGCCTCGCTATTCCTCTACCACTTCACTCAAACATCATCTTCTTCATTGTCTTAAATACTCTCAACTGCCTCGAAATATCTCTAATTGTTTGCATGGTGCGATTCTCCATCTGGCTTAGCTTGACCACTTCTACAACAACTTATTTACTTTTGCATCAAAGGTTAGAACACACAAACACATATATATCCATTTTTCATCAATCACAACATTTATACATCCACACATGAAATTACCATAGTAATCTGCATAGCTATAGGAATACTTAACCAAAACAATACAAGGTTCAGCGGGTTTAGTTATCATTCGATATGCACACAGTCAAAACTTTGATATATCCTACGAACTTCACATTGTCCCATTATGCAACTTAAAACACAAAAAAAACTTATCAGTTAGAAAAAAAAGAGCTATTATTTTAGCTCATCACCATCCATGTCAAAGTATATCTAGGATCTCATGGTCTTGATTACATATCCCAAGGCACTTCATCCAAAAATGTTGGTACAACTAATGCAAAATCCAAGTATACTCCCAAACACACCATTGCATCTCCCCATCATTCCTCTAGATTATTTATCACCATTCCCCCTCTCCTATCATATAAAGCTAAAACAACCATCCATCTTCCTCCATCCTCTAAATCCATTTTGGGTCCCTATGTCCCAAAATCTACCTTAATATATTGCCCACATGCTAAATCCATTTTGGGATCTTATATCCCCACCACCCATCATAAACATACTTCTCCTTTCATTCCCAATCAAGATCAACAAAGGCACATCTCCCCATATTCTATCAACATCCTACATCCATCACTTCATCCATAATTCCTCCATCTACTACACCTTTGCACACTCCTTCCAAAGCTACTAGAAACAATTTGGATGCCAGACCAAAAATACATAAAGCTAAACATACACATTAATATAAAGATGACCGTGTCCACTAAAAAATACATGCTCCCACAAAGAATAAGCTAATACAAAAATGCAATGGATCCCAAAGGCCGCAAAGGTCCACTAAATCAAAAGCAAAAACAATGTGGATTCCAAATCCACAAGAAAAAAAACAAAAAGAAGTAGTGCATCCAAAAGAAGAACTTGCAATGGCATCCAAAATTGCTAGTCCACCAGCTAAATTCTCCCCCTCCATCTCTTAATTCTATTTTGGGTACCTATGTCTCAAATCTCCCTATCATAATTCCTCCATTGTATCCACATGCTACATCCATCTCCCCTCCATTTATCTCACATCTTTCGCAACATGTGCCAATGTTGGTCCTGACAACATCCCCCCATCATAGTTACCTTCCCTCATTCTATCCAAACACTTTCCACTACCATATCTCTTCCACCACATGCATTCCCCATCAAAACCATGTAATCCAATAATTTGCATAATCCACCCTTTCCTAATAAAGTTGTACCAATATCTGGTGATCACTCCAAATGGGCTTCTATTACCTTGTTATGTAACTTCATGCTTGAGTCCTCCATCCGACCTATCCTCCAAATTGATTTATCCTCATCCATATCCATTATCACCTATCCTCTAAATCCATTTATCCTCATCTATTTCCATCCATAAATTTCCTCCCAAAAATAGAAAATAGAAAAAACAAATAAAAAATCAGAAAATATAAAATAAAAATAAAAATTGAAAAAAAAATGAGAAAGAGAAAAATCCGTCCATTAGTGAAAACTTGGTAAACGGGTGCCTTGGACAAGTACCATGATGAAAACCTGGCAAATAGGCATCATGCATAATTCCCCTCATCCTTTTTCTCTCCACACTTGGGGGAAAGTTCTTCTAGCCATGTAGCCATTTCCTCCTCTGTCTTCATGTACATACCATATCCATCATATCCAATCCATTTCACTTCCTCCATCCTCCTTTGGATCTTGATAAAAGAAAATGACATTGTGTATACATTGTTTGGACACCTCTTGACTTCCCTTTCTCTATCACACTTTTCCTTCATAGTCCTTATTTACCTATCACCTATCTTCCATTTATTTCCCTCAGATTCCTATCCTCCACTCAGTTATCTTATCATATCCCTTCATCCCCCAATCCTTATCTCCCAGTTCCTCCATCCCTTCATCCATAATTGATTCCTCTCCTAATCCTCATCTACCTCCATCTATCTATCCTCCATCCTTTCATATCCTAGCCACATCCATAATGCTTTTATTTTTAAATCCTTTTCATCCTATCCCCCATCATCCCTCCCATCATATCATTCCATCACCTTTTTCATCCCTTGTCATTGGTATCTAGCTCTAGGCTACCCCCATGCAATCCACTGCCATTTCATCCTATCAATCCATTTGTTCCTTGCAATCCACCATCGCGTGCAAATCTTATCCATCTTCCTCAACTATCTAAGGTCAAACGCTAATCGAATCATCCAATCGCATCCTTGGTCTTGTTCCCAGCCTTGCTCCAATACTTGATCCCTTCCCAATCATCATCATCCATCTCTCATTGTTTTCCACTTGACAGGGAAACATCATGCTCATCCTTGGGTCTTCCTCCATCATCCATCATCTCTTGTAAATCTTGTAATTAGGTATCATTGTACATAGTTGTGTTTGTCGGTATTATCCTTCAAGATCATATCCTATCAGCTGGTTCTTCATCAATCATCCTTGAGCATCTTTGTCATCATGATCCTATCAAATCCTTTTGTCGATCATCATTAATCTTTTATCCTGGTGTTGTTTTGAGATGTATCCTTCTCGCCAACATTTATCATTTATCTTATAGAGGATGTATCCTTCCTGAAACCGGGCATTTTTTTTTATCTATCTTAGTCTTATACAAGATGTATCCTTCCTAAAACTAGACGTATTGATCATCTTTGTCTTATATAGGATGTATCCTTCCTAAAACCCTACATCATCAAATCCTCATCCAATCAATCATTCTTTTGGAAAAATATATTTGAGGTCATTGTTTTGGCTTTGATTCTTTTTTATCTTTGTTTGTCTTTTTTAAGCTCCCAGAGTCCTATTTCCTCTTGGTCGCCATGATCCTTTATATCTAATAAATACTAAGAGGGGGGCTGAATTAGTATGCCAAAAAACTTAACCAAACTCTTAAGAAATTTTACTGCAGACTGGTATAGTAGTTTAAACAAAAAACTAGTTAAAACATAGATAAGACAAATAGCAAGTAAAGCATTCACCCATAGAAGCACAATCATCATAACACAAGATATTTTGATGTGGAAACCCAAATGGGAAAAACCATGGTGAGTAAAACTCACAAGTCAACTATTTGAAGAATAGTAACCAAACCGGTTAAGGTCAAACCGATTAAGGCCTTACAATGTTCTTCACCAGAACAAATCCTATTAGGAATCCAGATCTATGTTAGGAGATAAGTCTTATTAAAGACTACCCTGTTTAAGAATTTTAGATCCACAACTGTGAACCACCTTGTTAGAGGATTTACAATAGGCTTGACTAAGCCTACCTGGTTAAGGGTTTCAGACTTGTCAAAGAGATTAGTAATCAACAAGTGAATGATCTAGGAAGTAGCACAAAATGCTTGATTAGATCCTTGACTGCTCTCTGTTAATGCATTGCAACGTTACTTCAGTCTTCTATCCTTTGCATGTTCAATCTCTATCGCACGATGCTTCTATAAAAACTTCACTCTTCAACACACATACACCCTTTAAAACCCTAGACGTGATGTCCTTAAATAGGAAGTTGATTTCATGTCGGTCCAATGAGATTAGATTACAATTTCCTAGGTTCAAAGCATCTAGACATATTTGGTAACATGACACAGAAACACCACCAAAGTGTCATTGGATGATAACTCATCACACTATACAAGTTTACCGGTTGAATCACCGGATTGGTGTCGGTCGATGATAACTCATCACACTTTACAATTTTACCGGTTTAACACAGTATACCTATTACCGGTTAACAAACAAAGACTGGTAAACTAGAACATAGTGTTCCGATCAAAAAGACTAACTACCGCTAGGGGTCCTCATTCCGCTTGAGGTCTTCATACCGCTTGAGGTCTTCGGTCATGCTTTGACCGGTAATCATCTCCTGCAAAACACCGATAGTCTTCTATAAACAAAGACTATACATACAATGGCATATAATACTAGTGTGAACAATACAACACATATTATTGGTGGAGAATAACCCATACATAAAATAAGTGTGTGTCCATCAATGACAATCACAACTAAACATGCCAACAACCACCTCAACTAAGTACAAAACATTATCAAAATGCCAACAATCTCCCCCTTTGGCATTGATGGCAACACTTAGGAAAATTCAAAATCTAAGTGCTTCCAAAACAAAAATAGATGTCATAATCAAAATTACTCCCCCTAAGAATATACACTACTCCCTTTGCCAAAATTATAATCATGTGCAAATTCAATGCTACTCCCCATAAAATTTTCATGACAAAAAACTACTCCCCCTTTGCCAACAATGACAAAGTAAAACATGCCTAAAAAATTGACCAAAAAAATATTACATAAGCATGAAAACAAAGTATATGTTTATGACAATAAGGAATAAAACTTCTCAAAAAGAAATTTAAAGTCTTTTAGGAGTGCCTTCATGTCTATGGACCAGGTGTCTAAGAGTGAGGCCGCAATTTCACTTTGTGTCTTCATCTGAAAGGCTAGCTCCTCCATGGCATCCATAGTACTAATCTTGTGAGTAACAATGATAGCTTCCATGTTCAGAAAGCACTTCTGAAGAATCTGCAACTTCGGTAGCAACAACATCTATAACTTCTGCAGATCATGATTCCACTTGTAGATCTCGAAGTCAATCATGGCTATCTGTTGACTAAAAGTCTTTATTGTCTACCCATATATAGTGAAGGAATCATAAGGAACTTTGAAGGTCTCCACATACTTCTTCAGTTCCAATTTGAGTTGACCTTTCTTTTTCAGAGCATCATCACAAAATAGGTGAGGTTGGCAGATTTTGCTCAAGAGTATGTTGCCTTCACCCATAGCTAAATTTATATCAGCTTTCTGCTTAATCAGTTTTGCTTTGTCTTCATCCATTTGCTTTACTAATGCAAATTTCAAAGCTTTTTCATGCTTCTTCTCTGCAGAAACTTGGGCAACATCTTCTAAATATTGCACTTGATAACCTAGTAAAGTGCAGAGGAGTTTTAGCTGGGCCATTGAAGGATCAGTACTAGGAAGAGTGGACTTAAGGACTAAGCTCGAGAGAGTATCAACAAAAAATTGGATAACATCCTTTTATTTTTTCTTCCTTATTTCCTCCAATTTTTCTTGAGCCAGTTGAATGCTTTAGAGTAGCTCACTTTCATCTTCTGACCCGGTGAAATAGGCAAGAGTCAGGTCACTGTGAGCGGTGGGATCAACCTGTTTAGTCTGATCTTGCTCTCTGGTTGCCTTGGGAGTCTGTTCTCCTTCTTTTTCCTTGATCTCTTCTTGTCTCCTCTTCTCCTACTCTTCTTTCACCTTGGCCTCCTTGTCAACCTTTTCTTTTTCCTCTTTCTCCTTCTCCTCCTCCTTCTCCTCCTTCTCCTTCTCCTTCTCTAGTTTCTCCTTCTCCTCTTTCTGTTGTTTCTCTTTCTTCTATTTCTATTGTTTCTCCTTCTCCTCTTTCTATTGTTTCTCCTTCTCCTCTTTCTCCTTTTTCTCCTTCTCTTCTTTCTCCTTTTCCTTTTTTTCTTTCTCCTCTCTCTATGCCTTCTCCTTCTCCATTTTTTCTTTCTTAAGGTTTTCCTCTTCCGCTTTCTCTTTGTCAGCTTTCTATTTTGCCGCTTTCTTAGCTTTTTATTTTTCCACTCTCTTCTCTTCAGCTTTTTCCTTCTTTACCTTTTGCTTCTCTGCTTTCTCTTTTTCCTATTTCTATTTCTCTTCTTTTTCTTTCTCCATTTTCTCCTTATCTGCTTCCTCCGGTTGAGTACCTTCAACATCTAGTGCATCCACATCAATAGGGTCATTCTTCTCTACTATTCTTTCACCCTGATTATTGAAGGTTTCATCTGGTTTAGATTTAGATAGGCCAGGCTCTTTCTCAACCTATCAATTTGCTTCAGATACCTTGTGCATCTTGACAACTACTTAGCCTGCAGATGGGTGTCTTTCTCCACTTCAAAGGCTTTGCCTCCAAGTAACTGAAGTATTATTTTTCGCATAAAAAAGATGCCTTTGTACCAATTAAGAATCTCAAACAATTCTAAATTAGAAGCATCAGGAAAATATTGGGAAAAAATTTCTTCCCTAATTTCTTGCTCCTTTTCAATGACAATGCGCCATTTCTTATGTAAATAATTATACAAAGAATTAGGAACAACAGGTTTAATATCAATCAGAGACTGATTATTATCACACAAATATTTAATGACCTCTAGGTCTACCTCTTCCTTTTCAATATCGCTAAGATCATCAAAATAATCTTTTAGATCATCAAGAATTTTCATTCTAATATTCTTCATAATCCTTTGAAAATGTGTCATAGGCTTGTAAGAAGCAACATGTATATTTACCAGTGTAGAGGTTGCAGGTACATTACCGGTTGTCTTGGTCTTCTTACTTGGTTGCCTTGTCTTCTTGATTTCTACCTCTAGTTCAGTGTCTTCTGAATCCAATGTGTTATTCTTGGTTTTTCTCTTCCTTTCAAATAACTTTGGCAGAATAGCCTCTAGTTTCTTCTTGGCACCTCTTGGTCACTTTAAGACTGGCAGTAGATGTAACTGGTGTCGATGTCGATGGCACAACTTTCCTCTTCTTCTGCTCTGGTACTTCAATAAGTTTGATCCTCTCTAAGTAAGTACCGGTCCTCTTCTTCTTTGGATCTAGCGGTGAAGCAAGTAGGGTAGAGGCATACCCAGTAAGTATATAATTCACCACTTCATAGCCTATAGGCTCAACTTCATCTTGTCTAGGCTCAACTGCTTCCATTATGTAGTGATCAACTTTGATTGTGAAATAGATATCATCTTCATACTTTTTAACCAGATCACCTGATATTCTTGTTCTCTGGTTCATATTCAATTTGAACTCATGAAAATACCTATTTAGAGTCTTTGGATAAGTAGATCCTACTTCTTGCAAACTCTCCTTGATTTGTCTTGTGACCGATAGGTCACTTGACCATTGAACATCACCGACTCTTGGAAAATACCCTTGAAAATAGAAAATCAAACTGACAAGTAGTTGACCGAATTTGAACCTCAAAGACTTGTCCTCTTTGATGAATTTTAGATTCTCCATGAGTTGTTTTTGCATATAGGTACACAAGTCGTACTCTGCATTCTCCTTGATTATCCGATAAGTAGCATGCACCACAGCTGTAGGAACAAAATTCATTCTGCTAGCATAGAATACTCTATACCCGATTACCATGCATGCATACTTCACCAAATCATCTCTAATGGTATTAACATTCATTTCCCTCTTATCGCTCATAGAACCGGTGAGCTCTATCACTTTGGTTTTTGTGACCTTGCGAAGAATTGGGATTTCTCCAACATTACAGAAACTGGTCATGGCGTAGATTCCCTCAAGTGTGATATCATGAGTTCGTTCAAGATACATTTTGTCACCATGAACCCTACTGAGAATGATTCTTATGTGATCATCTATGAATTCTTTGAGAAAATACACTGCATTGTGAAATTTCTTCTTCTCAATCACACTATATTCTGGTTTAATCATCTTGTCTTTCCCACATAACAAACTTAACTGGGAGTGAATCACTAGAGACCCTAGGTCTTCTAATCTGCAATCAATATAACTAGAAACATCCCCTTCAACAATGAATTTGATGGGAATTTGAGATAGGGCATTATATTTCACCTTCTTCCTAAGGGATTCAAATGACTCCTCAGGTGCGGAAGAACTAGAATATGCTTTGGATGCAGAAGCCATTTCTAAATAGTTTCAAATGACGAGAGTGATTCGACGAAAAAATACCTTTTCACTCCGAACTAGGGTTCACCGATGTCGAGTACAACACACTTCTCTAAGAGCTTACTTTACCAATCTGACTTCCACACTGATAGCTTGAAATGACTGCAAAATCTTGTGCAAAATTTATTTCTGGATTCTTTCGAATGTAAGATGAATCGCTCTTGTTTCACTGCTCAAGCTAGAAAAATTCTTCTTTGAAAAATTGGTAAGTAAAAATGACGACAAGTGTCACTTTTAAACATGCTCCTACCGACCATAATAAATGCATCACCAATAGGGTACAAACCCTAACTTTACGTCTTCATTTCTTCTGTCGGTTGATAGGTAACTAATACCGATAAAAACACTTTACCGATATACACTGGGGGTCCAAAATATTGTTACTGATATGTTCCCCCTTAAGCTTTTCAAAACTTAATTTGTTAGTTCAAAGGTCTCCACACTGGGTGCAAAAATGGGTACATCTTGTGGCATATCTTCAAACTTATTCTTCCAAGTTTTGTTCATATCAGCCCATGTGGTTTCAACATCGACCTTCCTTTTACCTTCAGGGTCAACTGGTCTATCTTCCGGTGGATTCTTTTTTAGTCTGTATGTTCTGGCAATATGTCCCGGTTTGTGACAATGATAGCATAACATACCAGGTGCTCTCCATGGTCTAGTGTTTACATTTCCATTCTTCCTCCTGCATGTTGCAGTAGTGTGACTACTACCATGACAGATCAAACATGTTGCTCTCCAACTATTTTCTGCTTCATAACCATTGTACCGGTTTGGGTTCCGGTTCATAGGAGATTCCGGGACAACTCCTTTAGATCTTGGTGCATAACTTCTAGGGATTTTCATAACTGATTTGAACTCAAAAGATCTATGCCCAAACTTGTTTCATGCATAACAATGACCATTAAATCTACCAGTTCTAGCCTTGTGGTTATACACATTGTTTTGCATGTAAGGGAAATTATTATAAGCCTTTTTCCTACATACATTGGCAGTATGTCCTTCCCTATGATAGTTAAAGCATATAGGTTTGAACTTTGGCTTACCTTTTCTTTTACTGTTGTTCTTAGGTATTGGTTTCTCTTTTAGTGCATCAGTCATGGTTCCAGAGGATTCACCTTCCTCATATGCAGGGAAACCAAGTCTAGAGGTATCCTTTAATGGCTTCATTGATTCTATATTTTGGTCCAACTTCACAGCACTCTGGTTGAACTTTGCAAGTATCTCCTTTGTCTTAGCAAGTTCCTTGGAAAGAGCATCATTGGTCTTCATCAAGGTTTCATTATGAGAAATGGCTACATTGAGCTCTACTTGCATTTCTTCTTTTTCTTCCTTACCCTCTTGCAAATAAGAGGTAATGGTACCAATTTCTTGGTTTAACTTAAAGATCTCATGCTCCTTGTCCTTCACTAGATCTTCATCTTTTCTTCTGTTTTCTAGCTCCTGACTCATCAAGATAGTCAGTCCTTCTAGCTCCCTCCTTAGGTTAGTTTTGGACTCATTCAATTTCTCCACTTCTTGAACTAGGGTATCCATGTCTTCTTCATCAAAAGAGCTATTCTCAGTAATTTCCATCATTTTCTCAATAAGCTCTCTTCTTTTGGCTAAAGAGGCTTTATACTTGACCTTAAGTTCATCATAGGCTCTCTTAGATTCAGCCAAACGGTGAGTGAGTTCCCTCATGTTGTATTCCCCTATATCTCCTTTCAAGTGGTTAGACTTAGAGAAAGGTTGGCTCTGATACCAATTGATGAATACTAAGAGGGGAGTGAATTAGTATGCCCAAAAATTTAACCAAACTCTTAAGCAATTTTACTGCAGACAGGTATAGTAGTTTAAACAACAAACCGGTTAAAACACAGATAAGCCAAATAGCAAGTAAAGAATTCACCCACAAAAACAAAATCACCATAACACAAGATATTTTGACGTGGAAAACCAAATGGGAAAAATCATGGTGAGTAAAACTCACAAGTCAACTATCTGCAAAATAGTAACAAGACTGGTTAAGGCCTTACAATGTTCTTCACCAGAACAGATCCTGTTAGGAATCTAGATCTCTATTAGGAGATAAGTCCTATTAAAGACTATCCTGTTAAAGGATTTCAGATCCACAACTGTGAACCACCTTGTTAGAGGATTTACAATAGGCTTGACTGAACCTACCCGGTTAAGGGTTTGAGACTTGTCGAAGAGATTAGTAATCAACAATTGAATGATCTAGGAAGTAGCACAAAATGCTTGATTAGATCATTGACTGCTCTCTGTTAATGCATTGCAACATTACTTCAGTCTTCTATCCTTTGCATGTTCAATCTCTATCACATGATGCTTCTATAACAACCTCACTCTTCAACACACATACACCCTTTAAAACCCTAGACATGATGTACTTAAATAGGAAGTTGATTTCATGTCGGTCCAATGAGATTGGATTACAATTTCCTAGGTTCAAAGCATCTAGACACATTTGGTAACACAACACAGAAAGACCACCAAAGTATCGGTGGATGATAACTCATCACACTATACAAGTTTACTTGTTGAATCACCGCATCGGTGTCGATGGATGATAACTCATCACACTTTACAATTTTACCGGTTTAACACAATATACTGATTATCGGTTAACAAACAAAGACTGGTAAACTGGAACATAGTGTTCTGATCCAAAAGATTAACTGCCGCTAGGGGTCCTCGTTCCGCTTGAGGTCTTCATACCACTTGAGGTCTTCAGTCACGCTTTGACCGATAGGCATATTCTACAAAACGCCGATAGTCTTCTATAAACAAAGACTATACATACAATGGCATATAATACCCGTGTGAACAATACAACACATACTACTGGTGGAGAATAACTCATACATAAAATAAGTGTGTGTCCATCAATGACAATCACAACTAAACATGCCAACAACCACCTCAACTAAGTACAAAACATTATCAAAATGCCAACAATATCATGGTGTGCTAGGAATAATAAGGCTCGGGATGTCATCTTGTTGCTTTTGATTTCTCTTGGTGTGTCTTTTGGATGTGCTCCTTGTTGTACCCTCATGAGGTCTCTGTTATCTTATGTTACACTGGGGCATATCTTCTACTTGGATTTATTCTAGCACTGTTGTCTGCAAGGTCTATGTAACTTTGTGTGGTGTTGGATTGGCCCGTGTGTTTGTTTATATGTGTCAGTCCATGCATTGCTTGTGAAATTCCACCCTGGTTCCTCATACCTTGGTGACTCACATACACTGCTAAATGAAAATAAGTGCTACATGACATCCTGTTTTGCAGGTTCTTGCTCTCCATGATGTTTTCATCTTCATCTCCACTGCCTTTACATTTTTCTCCTCTTCCCATGCTTCTTGCTTTCCATCTTGTCCTCTGGGGAAATGTTTCTTTTGAGATGTCACTTGGTCCTTTCTCCCCATGCACCCTCTCAAGGGGGCATCCTTACCCATTCCTTCATCTGCCTAGGGCATTTCCTCGCTCCTTTCTTGATCAACTCTTCCTTTTTCTTCTCTTGCAAGTGTCTTATTATCTTCATACCGATGCTATTCTAGCGCCACCATGAAGAGGGGAAAAATGTAGACCCGTAAATTTGGCTAATTAATTTAATTAAATTTATTCCCTTTAAGCCATTTAATTAATTAAATATCTTAATTAATTAAACCTGTAGTACCCCTACCCAGTTTAGACCCTTTTTGGCCTCGTTGACCAAGGTTGAATTTTCAGTTGCTTATGTGGATGGTTGATTTATTGTGATTGTGATGTGTGTTCTAGTATTATGCTTTGGAGTGTGTTTGGTAAATATGATTATGCATTATAGTTCATTGAGGAATAGATGTTGAATATACATTATTGCTTATTGATGAGTAGTTGTTAACTTTAATTCTACATCATATTTTATTAATGAGGAAATGTTAAGCTTATTTATGTGTTACTACTGATGGACTAACACATTTACTTTACATGTGAGTTGCTTCATGTATATGTCGTCATGTTATGTGGAAGTGTATGGGGTGTGAGAAGATGATTTTTTGTCACTCATTACGATGAGACAGGGAACATCATGATTCTCCTTCACCAGTGTGTTTACCGTGTTTGTGTATATATATGTATGTGTGGTTCGGTGATGTAGGGAATTGCAGGTACAAGGTATCATCTCCACTTGGCTCCACAGGTTTGAGCGTACCTAATTAACCTAATGGAAGTGGAGGAGGTAGTTCTGAGGTCCTAATGTTAACCTTAGCCTTGCTCAATTGTGAGCGTCGTCAGTCTTTTGTTTGCCTTGTCGGTTCGCCAAGTAGGCCACTTTTTCGACGTTGGTATGTGTGTCATGTTCTATTTTGGTTTCAATTGAGTGTTGTGTGTTATGCATTTTGTGTGTTTAATTATTCTCTTCTTGAGTAGTTAATGAGAATTTAATATGTGCCGTGTTGATTAAAGGGAATTAAGAATAAATTATATTAGAATCATTTTTGTGGTTAATTAATTAATCGGTTATTTTTAATTGTCTAAGTTAGAGTGAATTTTTTTTTTTTTTTTGATCGGTAATTGGCCGAAGCCTGAATAGCTTTTCACTAGAGCTATGAACTAGTGGGGACACAGTAGAGGGCCCCATCCCCATTACATATTTTTGAATTATTATTATTATTATGTTTGATTAGATTGACCCCAAGACCTTCCCCATCCTATGGAAGGCCAAGAGTCACAACTTAGAATTCCACTTCAGATGTCCCTATTGGGAATTGAACTTGGGTCTCCACAGTGAGAACCTAGTGTTTTAACCAGTTAAGCTCAACCCCTTGGACTAGTTAGAGTGAATGTTGAATTATTAGTGAAAGTTAAATTATATTTGGCTTGAGTAATTGTTTAAAACAAAATAAAAATAAGACCATTGTTTTTTATAAATTGATAAATCAAATTCTATTAAGCTAACAAAATTAGAATATTTATTTATTACCATATGGTGGAATAAAATGTGTTATGCATTTTTGAACAATTAGTATTATTTTCCAAATTTTGGAGATTCCCAACCCTACAATAGATTTTTGAAATTTTGATTGGGAAGGATTTGTTTGGAGAGATTTTGTGCGTAGGAGCTTGTTGGATTCGAGCGGGAAAATGCTTGTTGCTACTCGGTTTTCGTGAGTTCTTTTGAAGTCTTTGGCTCCATGTTTCATTTTGAAATTCTTCAACTTGAAGGTGAGTTTATTTGATTTCTCCCTTGATTCTTTATGAAATTGTGTAATTCTTGTTGGAAATGGATAGGAAATGTATTTAGAACCTTTCTCCAACTTGAATTTTGGATTTTAGTTTAGATTTGAATTTGTATGCTTCATTTTTTTTAAATGAGAGTTGCTTTAGGGAAATGCTGCCCAAATTTTTACATATGCCCAAAAAGTGATTTTTATTTTAAAAGTGTGATTTTGTTCACCCATCAACCAATGGGTTTTAAGGAATTTTTAATTTGGCGAGTTTTTATTTTTTTGAGTTTTTGGAGGTCCATGAATGGTGGATGGCCTCCAAAACCTGGTTATTGGTCTCCTTAGACTTTTTGAAAAATGTGAAGCTGATGTTTTATATGTGAAATTATTATGTGGAATAATGATATTATATATGAAAATTTCATTTGTGGATTGAATCGGATCCGTTCTCCTAGCGTTATGGCCAATTGAGTAATTGAATACATGTGCTGGAAATGCATTGTTGCCATGAGTTATTTATGTGAATTTAAAAAAAAAACTTAGTCAAAACAAAATCACAGTAAATGTTATTTCTTGTGCAATGCGTAAAATTTTATATCATTTTTAAATTCGATTTACATACACACACACACACACACACACACACACACACACACACACACACACATATTTTAATTTGTAAATTTGTAATTTCCAATTTATAACTTTTATTCGGCATATGGTGTTAGATGAAATTTGATTTTAAAAAAAATTATCAGTTTAGTAATTAATATATAAATATTTATATACTCTGTATTTTGAATTTACTATATGAAGAAAATGTTACTTATTGATTTAATGTTAACGGAAATTAGTTGTGCAAATGAAATTCACATTGTTAGCCATCAATTATGTTTAGTCGATATGACTTTGAATTGGAAAGATTATTTTGATTTAAATATTTAATTTAGTTTTCAAAAGTATTTTATATGTTAATTTTCATTTTTTTGAAATTCAAAATTCAAGTGATCTTTGTTATAGCCAAATTGGCTTTAATTGAAATGATTTTATATGTCTTTAAATGATGGTTTAATTAGGCTTTGAGTTGTTGTTACATTTTTTAAGGTGTATGGTTTAAAATCAAATATTGAACAAGTTTATTTGAATGTATGTTTACTTAGATGTCTTCATGTATTATTCCATAATATGGTTTTCTTATCATAAAAGAATCAGTTATTGAATAGTTGTAGTTAGATGATATTGGTTTTTAGTATTTTATGAGTGATTGTTATGATTCCTTAACATGGATGATTTAGAGTGCAAGTGTATTCATTTGAGTTTTACTCTTCTTGGTGGATTTTTGCTGTCGATTTGTAAGTCATTTTTGTGTCATGATGGCATGTTATTGAATGTAAGTTTATTGTGCAAGTTGATTGGATTAAGTTTTTGTTGTGGTCGTACTTGCCTTATTGTGGTTTTGGTCTTGTTTTGTGGATAGACCAGTAGTTCGTTTCACACCTCCAATTGATTTAACCTTGGTAGAAGGTTTGTTTAATCAAGTTGTCCTTTAGTTTTTCTTTTTGAACTCCTTATGTTAGTTGGCTTTTGTGTTTTTCCTTGGGGTTATTTGGAGGTTGTGTAGTGTCATAAGGAAGAGTGGCTTACAAGTGGGGGTCGCACCCAAAGAGGTAGCAAGATAAACCATTGAAAGTTGAGTAATAAGTGATAACTTAATTAAAAAATGGGAGGTTGGGTTCTGCAAACATTAATCAAGATAAATTGTGCCTCACTCATGGTTGAGTGCTAGTACAAACTCAGGATGTAGTGGGAAGGCCTGGAATGGCAAACCAACCACCTTGTCTTCATGAAAGATTTTCTGGGTACTGCATGAGACATGGATCATGGCTGGAGTTTCGGGAGAGGCTACCAGGGTAACCCAGGATAGCGGTTGAGGCCTATGGAGGCCTACCAGAGTCCATACCAGCTATGCGATGACACTCTTCCCTTATGTTCACTAGCCTGTATTCATGTGTTGGCTTTACTTGGAGCACTCTTGTGAGAGTCATGCTTTTATGCTTATGCCTTGTGTGAGTACCTAATGTACATGTGAGACCATGTGATGCTTTGTTGTGGCTTGTTTGAGGGCCTTAGTACTATCTCCTAGCATGGAGGGGTGGTTCCTTTTTGGTCCACATGGTCGGGTGGTAGTGCCACTTTCCATTAGGTATTTTGATCATGCCTTCTAACGATGGATTAGCCCTGTAGGTGTTTCAGTTATTATTTTGTATTTACTTCATTCCATGTTTCAGATGGATCCTTTTATTCTTCCTGGATCATTCATGTATCTCTTGGACCCTATGTGGTCATATGTATCATTTGTGTATGTACGCCTAGATGGCAAGTTGTAATTGATGTAAAATTTATGTATTTTTCATCTTTTATTTATTAGAATGGTCTTGCACTTGAAGCGGACCTAAAGATGTAGCCCATTAGGGGTGAACTCCGATATCAATTGGTGTTGTATGGTGTATGTATTCATCTGGTTCCTTTTAATTTTGGATGTATGAAGTTATAAATAAAATGTGGTAATATGGATTATGATGAATGTAGCTTTAGTAATTTAATGAAACTAATGGCAGTTGTATATATTTAATTGTGCTTAGTTTAATCTCTTATGAAATTTAATTGCTATGTTCATGTGGTAATCATTCTATCATGAGCAAGTTTAATCAATCTCATTGTTAATTCGATTAATACACCTTAATGTTCATTGGATTAATCGAGTAATCTTTGTTGGAAACCCTTTAGGAGTTTGTGTTAAGTATTCTGCTTGTGCAACTTCTATTGCAATGTATATCTTTTACATTAGTGTGTTCTTATTAAATAAAAAATTATTTGCACTCTTTTTGAGTGTTTGTAGTTGTTTCCATTAGGATTTCTTGGTGGGGCATTGCAAAACCCATCCCTTGAATTAATTAATTTGTTAGGTCCTGGAGACAACTGAGAGGGGGGGGGGGGGGGTGAATCAGTTGTCCAATAAATTCAAGCCAAATTTAACTTAACCAAAAATTAATGCTTAATGTCGGTAAACCAAACTTTATGCCGGTAGACAGTTTTATCAGTTAATTGCAATATCGATAAAGATTAATTCATGAAACAGAAAGACAATAACATCCACAACACATAACATAGATATTTGTATGTGGAAACCCTGTAAGGGGAAAAACCACAGTGGGAAGCCTTACCCACAATCAGATGATACTATTGTAGATGGCATGTGTGTACAATATGGAGTTTGCACATGCAAAAAGGCCAACTTCCTAGAGCTCACTACTCAATCACAAAATGAGAGTCACATTGACTACAATTGGATGGTTAAATCCAATGATAATGTACTACTTAAAATAGCATCTTCATATGATGGATTCAGTATCAGTTAAGTTCTGATTATCTTCCTCAAAACATTCCTTCAATCTTCAAATGATGTTTGCGTGTATAGCTCTGCTTATTTTTGCATATACCCTATTACAATCCTTTTTCCAATCGCATATCGATCTCACAAATGAGATCTTAAATTTATACCATAACCTAAGACCAATTGAATAGGTCGGCTCACTAAGGATATTACAATAAAATCAATTACAAATAAATCAATAAGCGATGCATCGTGTCGGCTCAATGCATTTACAATAATAATAAATCATCTCCATAACATGCCATGTTGATCTGGAATAGATACACTTGCCGGTGCATAACTTGGACCTATTTGCTAGTAACAACAAATATGCAAACCTGAATAGATCAATAACCAAACTGCCAAAACCAAGTGATCAAATAATGTCTTCGACATAACCAAGTAGTCTTCAAGTCATTCCAAGTGTCGGTGAACAATATAAACTGTCGGTGAACCAAATACCGGCAACTGTGCCTAAGGCACTAACTTGCCGATGAACATAACCAAAGATCTCCAAGTGCTGATAAGTATTGACAAGTGTTGACATCAATGACAAAACCATATCAACATATCCAAAATACCAACATAATCTAATTAATTAACTCTCCCATTCCAATTCCTTGAATTAATTAATCCAATTGATTAATTTCCCTCTTTTCCAAATCCATGGATTAATTAAACCAATTAATTAATTCATTTGTTTCCTCCTTTTATTTGCATTATTTAAATTTAAATATCCTATTTAGAGCACATATCTCCTAACTTATAACTACCTAACTAACCCCCTTCTAACCTAACCTTCAATATAACCCATGCGTTTTAACCAACCTTATCCTAATCTCCCCTCACATGTGTGTGCACACTTATTCCCCTAATTTCCTTAATATTAAGAAATTTGTTTCTATTTTTAGGTGGCTTCCTACCAAAAGAGACATGTGTCCTTGAGGACACATGTCAAACCTCTTTTGATATGTGTATTTCTTAAGGACACTTGTCTTTCCCTTTTGAGCCACTTCTCCTCTTTGAGGAAAAGTGTGGAATCTTGTTCCACTTGTCATTTCTGGGATTGTCACTTGTCATCCTTGAGGACAAGTGTTGCATTTTCCCAATCCTTTCCTCTCTTCCCTTCTCCTATTTAATCCCCCCTCATTTTTAATCAAACCATCCACTTTAATTACATTGCATTGTTATAATGAAAAATTTCATCCACCATTAGCACATCTATATTGTCATAATTCCCAATTTCATCCACACTTCATACCATCCAATCCTCATATCTTGAATCCAATCATCATATCACATCATGGAACAATATCAAGCAGTTGTTGCGTCAATGAGCACACATCTTACCATGGCATAATCAAATGAAATATTTGAATAGAGTTTGTAATTTTTTTGTTTTTAATTTCTTTAATGCTTTATTAATCTCATTCTAGCATCCTAATCTCAAGGTGTTTGAGATAATTGTATTTTCTTGATTGTCATCATAGGTATTTCAATCTCTCATATTCAAGCGCAATTTTACCTCACACTAGGACATACCTTATCGTTGCATTCTCTTAAGTGCCCTAATTGTTGAAAATTGTCAAAATTTGATGAAGCATTTCTCAGTGTGGATTTGGATGACAACACCTAAGTGAGAACCTGCGGTATTGTGGATTTGTCTACATGAACAAGGTAAACACAGAATTGAAGCAAGCCAAAAAGTAATTCATTCAATTCAAAAATCCAACATATAACAGTTCATGAGATTCCAAGGGTCACCAAAACCTCATGAGAATCAAAACCCAACACTCATATTTGTTTATTTACATAATAAAATCCAAAACTACGAAATTTTCAAAAAAACTAGATGAAATTTTGTCCTAACTTTAACTAGACATAACTTTCTACTCAGGACTCGAAATCACGAGCCGTTTAACTCGTTGGAAAGGTCTCCAAGAGTTGAAGGTGAATTATTGAAATAAAATGCCTATGGAAACATTATAAAGGGCATGCCAAAGTTTCAAGGGCTGAAAATGCCCTGAAGGCCTTCAAAAATGCCAATTACTAACATGTAGAAAAACTAAAAAAAATGAATTTTTTTTTTTTTAATATTTCAAATTTGCTTCTGATCACACATACAAATGAGTCATCTAATACGATAGGGTCATGTTAGACCCCTCTACAAAAATATCTCTCATATTTTCAAATACTTGAAACCATTTGCTTGTGGCAAGAGTTTTCTTGCTGCCCTAAAAAACGTCAAATGCATTCAATAAAAAGTTGCAATATGCCCTAACTTTCATTCTAGTCATTGTGGGCACAAAACGTTAGTGCCTACATGTCTACGAGGTCAAGTTGATACTAAGAATACCCTTGTTTCGCTCACCAAGTCGCCCAAGCACTCTAGGCCATACCCTACTGATGCATTCTCTTAAGTGCTCTAAGTGTTGAAAATTGTCAAGCTTTGGTGGACAATTTCTTGGTGCTCATGGCACATAAAAATGATATGTCTGATCCTACGGAGTTGTGTTAAGCCCCTCTACAAAAACCTCTCTTTGATTTTGAGTACTAAAAAAACATTTTCTCATAGTGAGAGTTTTTTCTACCCTAAAAAGCATCAAATGCATTCAGTCAAAAGTTGCAATATGCCCTAGCATTCATTCTACTTGTTGTGGTCACAAACCATTTATGCTTGTGCATCCACGAGGTCGAGTTTATGCTAGGCATAATCTCTTTTTTCTCACCAAGTAGCTTGAATGTTCTAAGCCATTTTCCACCATCACATTCTCTTAAGTTACAACACATTAGGGTGGACACATCTATGCTAATCATGGTCCTATTTTGCACCCAAGCTCTCTTGAATCTTCTAAAATTTGAGGTAACTTCTTATGGTTGTGTAGCATCATAAATTGTCCACCCTTAATTAGGTGGTACACTTTCATACTTAGGTTAGCACCCGCCTTAGTGTGTCATGTTTTGCATTTTTAAATTCTCTTTAATCATTTAATTAATTAATCTAATTAAATCTAAATTCTTCTTTTATCACTCCACACATCATAAAATTTGGCCCTTAACCCTAAGTGTGCCCCTTTTATTGTATTATTTTAACTAATTCATCAAAACCCTAATTAGGTCCTATTTTGATATTCAAGGCCCGATTGCATATATAAACACCTCGAATTTCCGCATTGAGCTAGGATTGACTTTGTAATCATGATACCATGCATCCCTAAAAATTTGGAAAAAAGTCAACCGAACTAGAGCGCAACGTTCTAGTCCCAACTTTTTCTCCCCAAATTTCAAGATCATGTTTTTGTAGTATTATAATGTTTAAATCTAGCTTTGTGCAAAAATATATCAATTCTAGGTTGGCCTTTGATCAAAAACAAAGTTAGGGTTTCATATATATAACCTTTCCTTTTCTCATTTGATCAAAAACAAAGTGAAAGTTATTTGAAGTCTTTAATCAGAAAATCAAGCATTCATTAAGTCTACATCAACCATTTTTCATCATCAATTGGATTTTTGAAGATATTGAAGAATAATAGCAGATCACCGATTGTTGATTGGCTTATACCTTTCCCTTAGGGTTTGGTATGGTTTCATGTTATTTTCATATCGTTATATGAGTTCCACAATATTCATTTTCAGATCTACATTATTTCTTTAGATCTATTATTGCATTAGTGATTTGAAGCATTATCTTTGACATTATGTTCATTTAGGGTTTGTACTCAAAGCATAGGGTAGAACTCTAATTCTTGCATTATAGCTCATTTAGGATCTTATAAACACATAATATTCTAGCACACACATTTCAATAAATTATTGGACATTTGTGGAGGTGGAAATCACCAAAACAAGGGGTTTGACTAAGGCAAAACCCTATACAGCCACCCAATGTTATCATTTTTCAAGTTACAGGTGCAGGTACAAGAATCTGATGGAGCTGTGATCTTTGGGAAAGCCAAAGACTATAGGTATAGGTCTAGATCCAAAAGGAGGTCCTAGATCCCTAGGACCAAAGCACCTAGTGCCCTGGTCCTCTACCTTTTTATACTTTTTATGGTAGTTCCACATCTCAAAGCTTCAATTTGCAGGTTCCAGAATATCAGCTCAGTGCAGTAACAGAGATCAAAGTACCCAACACACTAGTTTGGCTCAATTCATCTCAATTTCCAATGATAGGTGCACATATGAGTCTCATTCCCTACTCTATAATATGTGTCTCAGTTTCAGATCTACATTTTCTATTATTTCAGTTTATGTTATTAATATTATTCACCTCCTTAACATAGTTTATCATTTGCTTACATTTAGTTCATCTCCTCTTCATAGAAGCAAAGGAATAGAAACCCTAAATATATTCCTTGACTCTCTTTCATAAGAAGTCAAAGTGAATCACCTCCTTAGGTGCTTTCATATTCCAATGTGTGAATGAGAGTGGCATTAGGTCCTAATTCACTTAATTCCATTTCATTCTACACAGGTTGTTTTGTGTGAATTTTGAGGTAAATTCTTATGATGCTAAAATGAACACATTCAAATACAAAGTTAATTAATATAAGCTCACATTTTGAATCATACAAGGTATGGGAAAGGAACTTCTAAAAGAAGAAGAAATGAGAGGTTGTAGTGGCACATAATCTTGTGTTGATATGTTCAAACCATGTTATTAGTAGGAAAATTCATTGAGATGAAGTCAATTGTAGGAAGTGCTTTAATGTGGTATTATGTTCTTCTATTTTTACCATTATGATGAACCCATGCTAGGTGAATATGACTATAGCTTGTGAAATTCTACACCATTATTTTGAAATAACGATAATAGGTGAAAATATAAATCATATAATCCTTCAATGTAATGAAAATTCATAGATGTTAGTCATAATAGATCTCTCTCTACTTAATAAAAAATGTATATTCATATAACTCCCAATGTACTTCAATCCTTAGCAAGGGGCTTGGTAGGTAAGTTCTCAATTAAATCAACCATAATCCCCTATAGAACATATTTTTTTCCAAATATAAAAACAAGCATTAATATAGAATATAAGAAACCTCTTTCATGAATTTTTTTGGGAAAGTCCTCATTTACACTCAATTTTTTTCAAAATTGGAAAATTCATACATTCTTAATGAACCTATGAAATAAACATAGGATGTAGGAAATTGAGTGAAAGAATAAGTCAAACATGAAATAACCTTTGATCTATACATAAGCATGTTATCACATTACTTGTAATATCAACAATTATTACATCATGTAATAGGCTTGTAAGCATTGAAAATGATAATAACATGGTATGTATATGTGCTATAGAGGTGCATTTTTAGGTTGAAAGCTTAATTAACAATCAACTTTGTGTAATTATTCATTTAATCATTTATACTACAGTTATGGATAAAAATGGTAAAAATGATTTGCGTTATCCAAAAAGCCATAAATCCATACAACATTATAAGTCAATGAAAGTATACAAAATATCCAATAAAGTCATATAGGATTTCCAAAAGCCATAAGGACATAGAATGTCACATAACTATAATATAAAATATATGTTCAAAAATCCATATAGGCATATACCATAGGACCCTAATCTAGTGATTTCCCTCTAAGGGAAGGAAAGAGATCATGAGATATCTTTGGTTGTCAAGTGCATGGAGATGTATATGATGCAGGTGTCTTTTGAATGTTCCTGCTTGACCTCCTCTCCAAAAACAATTGTAACTCGACTTGATACAATAGGTGCATGTTCACAATATGGAGTGACAAGCCTCTTCTACAAGCATCATGATATAAATTAAACTAAATACAAGTATCATTAATTTTTTTAATAATATACTATTAAAAGAACAAATGTAATGTTAAATTTACTAATTTGTCTCATACTTTTGTCAAGGCAATTGAACTTTCTATTATTGTAGCAACACCATGCTCTATTGTGATGAAAACACCAAGAGGAGTCTCTAATGTCAACATCCTAAAATGAAACTATATGTTGTTCAATTACCAAAACTATCTAAATAATTTAACAACAACATTAATGAATAACTTTCTTACCAGGGTTTAAGTCTATTGACGAACTTCACTATGAGGTGTCGATGTTGAAGCTTCAACATTAAACACTTAGACATCCAAAATAAGTAATGAGAAAATTATTTGCACAAGGTTCAACTATTCACAAATAATAATTATATTTCTTTACCTGTTATATACTTGTGGAGTCAACAAAGTCATGAAAAAGGGTGTTGTGGGAATGTTGCAAGTATTGTGAACATTTTGACCCTAATTTTTTATCATAATCATTTATTCATTTATTTATATTCTTATATTTTAAAATAAAATTTAATAAAAAGAATGAAATGAACTTGTGATTAAATTCACCCAATTATTAATGCTTAATGTTTCACTCAGCAAAGATTCTATCATGGCCATGTTCTCTATAGTGATTCCTCTTGTGCATGTGCATGCTCACTACTCTTAGGATCATAAGTAAAAAGAGACCCGCAAGACTGAAAAAAAGTAAGTTGGAACTCAAGGCCTAGAAGAAACACCTAAATCACCCTCTACTAGAGGTCTAGCATGATGTATAAGGGTCTAAGTGAGTGAACTAATGGAGTCTAAAGTTTTAACCTCAACACTCTCCTTCACAATGGAAGGAATAATGACATGCTCCACCATAGGTCTAGACAAGGGCCTTGGTGCAAGGTTTGGGTCATGTTGTGCCCCCACTCTATCATGTAAGGAGCCCCCACCTCTACCATGGAAATCTAGATAATCAAAATAGTTTCCAATCTCATTAAGGAAAAACTCGCAATAGAGTTTCCTCAAAAAGTATTGGGGTGCCTCATGATTATTTCATGGAGGCTAATAAAAAACCATCCACCACCTATCCCAAAAATTATTCTTAATCCCTTCATGGTGGCACCAATGGATAGGGAGCTTCCTTCATCTAAGGTGTAAAGGTTGATTCATTCGACGATCCATGGAAAGGGCATACAAGTCAACTTTGTTAATTTTCATTTTATTCACTCCCTCATATGATAGTTTGTTGGCATAAAATTATCTTTTTCTTCCTTTTTATTGGACCAAAAATTGATTTTCCCACTCACTGATTCTATATAAGATACGATAGATTATAGAGAATTAGCAAGGCTTGTCTTATGAGAGTTTGTTCTTGTGGGATCTTTTAGCCTTTTCATCAATTCCTCAAGATGTTTTTGGCTATTTTCTATTTTCTCTAATATGTTTTCTTGTGTACCTATAGGATTTCTAGGGATTATAGGAGGTTCTTGATGTTCTTGTTTTTCAAGAGGGTCTTCATGAGGAGGTGATTGAGTTCTTTCAATACTTTCTTTTGGAATCTCAATTTCTGGAAATTAAAATAAATTTAAATTAAGAAACCTAGTTTAATTTACAACTTGATCAAAAATTGACTCTAAGAATTTAAAAATACATACCTCTTCGAGCTCTTCATTGTCATGATGAAATTTTGGTGAAGAATGGACAACTTTGAGGGCAAAATTTAGATCCTTATTTTGGTGAGCGCAAGTTAGAGGAGAAGAAAAAAGTCCAAAATGCGAGTTTGCAGCAAAATGAATGAAAAAAATGTGGTTGCAAGTTTTTAAAGTTCTATTTTCTTATTTTGGTGTGTGCCAAATGAGATTTTTTTAGAAAAATTGAAGTGTTGCACCTTTTTGGTACCACACCTTTGTGCATTCACCCATGTGTACAATAAGTAAGCTTAAGTGATAAAATGTGAAAGGGACCTAATAGTGGAACTAGCTAGGTTATACCCCTATTCACACCAACAAATGAATTTTTTTTTTTTAAATGAATGACTAATATTAATAAAATTTAATTAAATAAATTAGGGGTTGTTTGATTAATTATTAGGTGTTAGGTAATATTGTGTACCCTAGGCAATGCATGAATATATTGAATGATGATTGTATGAGATTAGGACCTAGGTGAGATGATGGTTAGATGAAATATATGATATGGTAAAATTAGTGTTAGGGTTTAGGCAAATCTGAAGTAAATACAAATTAACAATTATATGCAGATACAAACAGATAAAGATGAAGAAAAACACAACACAAAATAACACAAAGATTTAATGTGGTTCACCCAAAATGGGCTACATCTACAAAACATAGTCATCCAATCTTTTCTTATTATCCAGTAAATTCTAATACAACACAACTACAATGCCTTATGCATTCTAGCTGCTTATAACATGCAATTTTAGGGCAACCTACAAAGCGAACTAACAAAGAATAACTCTAACCCTAAAGGAATATTCTCGTACTTATACTCGTACATGTATTCTTTTATTCTCATACTTGTACTCATACTCATATTCTCATATTCTCCTAATTATAATTATTATGCTAAAGGCATTCCCCATATGAAGTGAACCACCTACTTATTGAAATCAATGGTTCAAAATTGAGGAGAAGAATACAAGATTATAGATTTAGTCTTAATGGCTTAAATTTATTTTAATTTTAAAAATGAGATCTTTTATAATAAAAAAATAAAAAATATACATTTTAATAATATTTATTAGAAAAAAATATGCATAAAAGAAAAAATCAATATTTTATTATTATCTACTTTAAGTCAAAATATCTCTTAATATTGGGGATGACCCCACAACGCAGTGGTTAGGTGTGAGCCTTTTACAGGGAGGTCTTGGGTTTGAGTCTATTTGAGGCCCATGTGTCTCAAACACAGGTAATGACACAAGGAGATATAAGGGTGTTATTGTTGAACAAACATGAGGATGAGTCCCCTCAAAAATGTGGTCTCACTGGTTCATAGCTCCAGTAAAAAATGAATACCACTTCGACTATGATTGATCAAAAGAAAATTTCTTAGTAATTATATTTTGAATTAAAATATTTATTTTATTACTGTTTTCTTTTTATAAGAATATTTTTTAATATTATCTTCTTTTATTAGGTGTTCTTTTATTTATTTATTTAAATTCTTCCACTCCTTTTAAGGATTAATTTTTTATTAAGTTAAAATTATATTTTAATTATTTGTGTTTTTTTATGGAATTACAAATAATAATTAAAAGATATTAGAATTTATACATTTTGTCTTATTTAAATTTTATTTATTATAGAATAATTATATTTTAATTTTATTCTAATTTATATAATAAAGTAAATTTTAACTCAACACTTGAATTAAATGTTTAGAGCGAGAGAGCAAGAAAGAACAAATAACTTTTGATGACTCTTTTAATGCGAAAAATTTAAGGATAGCACATGTCCTTGGGGAGTTATGCTAATGGTACCATGTCATTTCATTATTATCTCCATCTCCATCTCTCTCCCTTATCTCCTCACATCTCCCTATATCTCTCTCATTTCCCCTTCTATCCTTCCCAATCTATCTATCTCTCTATCTCTCCATCTCTATCTCTCTCTCTCTCTCCCTCCCTCTCTCTCTCTCTCTCTCTCTCTCTCTCTCTCTCTCTCTCTCTCTCTCTCTCTCTCTCTCTCTCTCTCTCTCTCTCTCTCTCTCTCTCTCTCTCTTTATATCTCTCTAATTCTATATAATTTCTCTCCCTCTCCCCCTGCTCTATCTATTTGTATAACTTTCTCCCTCTTTATATCTATCTCTATATCTCTTTTACTCACACACACATTACCTCTTTCTCCCTTCTTGTCTTTATATCTATATCTCTCTCACACACAAACACACACTCCAACCTATTTCTCACTCCCTGGCTCTATTATATCTCACTATCTATAACTTATGCACTCATCTTCCTTCATCTCTCTAAATATCTCTATATCCCTCTCGACATGTTCATATATCACTTCCTATATCTTTATCTTTCTATCTCTATCTCTCCCTCTCCCCCTTTTTCTCTCCTTCTCTCTCTCTTTCTCACCCCCTTTATATTTTACAAGTTATATTTACTCTCTACATCCTTTATATATATATATATATATATATATATATATATCCCTCTTTCTATCTTATCTCTCCCTATCTCCCCATCACTCCCTCTTTTATATCTCTATACTTCTTCTCTCTCTAATGTATATACATACACTCCATTTTCCCACCCCTCTCTCACTCTATCTATCTCTCTATCTTGCCCCTTCTTTATCTCCCTCCCTCTCTCTAAAGTCTAAACATTTCCCTTTATTACTTGTCTTTGTTAGCTCCTTTCTCTCACTTTTTCCTACCCTCTCTCACTCTCTCATCCAATCCATATCTCTTGTACAATATATGTTTTTCTATATTTATCTCCATCAATTTGTGTCTCATCTATCTATCTATCTCTTTCTATACACATATCTCCATCTCTCTCCCTATACCTCACTATCTATCTATCTATATCAATTCCCCCTACTCTCTCTCTCTCCAAGCCATCCATCTCTCTTTATCTTACCCTCTCTATTTCTCCCCATATCTCCCTCCCTAATTATTTCCCTATCCCTCTATCTATCTCTTTATCTCTACCTCTCTCTCTCCCTTTTTCTTCCAATATATCTCTATATCTCTCTCTTTCTCCTCAAATATGTATCTTTCTCCCCTATTTCTCTCACCCACTTTCCATCTCTATGTGAATGTTTATTTCTCTCTCCCTCTTTCCCTCTCTATATCTCTAACTCTCTCTCTATCTTACCATATATATAGCTCTCATCTCTACTTCTTCCTTTACATATCTCTCTATCTCTTCCTCTTTGTCTCTCCCTCTCTATTTCTTCTCTTTCTATATTTATCTCCCCTATCACTTCCTATCTCTATCTCTATCTTTCTATATCTTCATATCCCTCTAACTATTTATTTTTCTCTTCCACATATATATATATATATATATATATATATATATATATATATATTCCTCTCCCCTCTCTATCTCTCCCATATCTCTCTCCTCTCCCTTTTCCTCTCCCCATTCTCCATCTTCTTCTCTATCTCCATATTTATCTCTTTACCCATCTCTCTCACTCTTACCCCTTTATATATCTCTATTTCTTTCCATTTCTCAACCTCTCTCTTGTGCTCATCCTATTGCAAACATAACATGAGCCTGTTGCTAATAAAACTTGATTATCTTCTCAATTCAAAGGTTTCATTTCAGTTATGATTGAATCCTTGTAAGTGGATGCATAGTTTATTTTAAGTCATCAACTCTGAATGAAGTACTTTGTTGCACAAAAAACATCATGATCACAAATGGACCTCATGCACTACACAAATTTATCCAAGAAATAGACCAAATTTTCCCCAATTGACCTTCCACACCAAAGTGCAATTGCTAGTTTATATTATTTTATTAAAATAAGAGTTTTAGTTAATATTACATAAATATAATTATTATAATATAATTTTAAAATAACAATGATTCAAATGATAATAATTAAAAAATTAAAACAAATATTTTTATTACAATTCAAAATTATAATAATTAAAAATTACAACAAATATTTTTATTACAATACTATGATGACAAGTACTCCCACTATGTGACACTTGTTTATTTTCTAATTATATTTTCTATCATGTAAATCTTGTTTATATATTTGAATATCTAATTTGAAGATATTTTTATTCTTGTATCAAAATTTTTATTTTATTGGCACTATTTACTTTATTTTTATTTATATATATTAATTTTTAATAATTTAATTACATATTTATATATTATTTTTTATAATTTTAATTTTATAATTCTAATTATTATAACATATATAAATTATTTTCTGATTTTTATATATATGAAAAGGACATAAAACTGTAAATATCTTTCGCCATAGTAACAAGGGACATAATGCATCAAGGTCCTCCAAATGGTGTTGATAGAAGAGGATAGAAAAGGAGAGAGTGATATGTTCAGAAGGGGGGATTAAAAGGGATGTGGAGGAATATAGATAGAAAGAGGGAGATAATGAGAGATAGGGAGATGGAGAGATAGAAAAGGTAAAGATATAGGAGGTGATATATAGAGAGTAGAGATAAGTAAATATATACATAGAGAAAGGGAGAGAGGGGGAGATGTAGGTGAGGAATGGAGCTAATAAGAGAGAGATATGTAGATAATGAGACATAGATAGAGAGGGAGAGGAGATATTTGAAGAAAAAGATAGAGGGGGAATAGTTAGAAATAAAGAGAGAGATAGGGAGGGAGAAACAAAGAAATTGTGTGTAAGTATATTACTAGTTATAAAATTATTTGAAATATATTTATTAGTTGCAGATGACATTCTAGATATTTGCAAGCTACAAGTTATAAATAAATATTTAAAAATAACTAAAGAGATACCTATATTTAATTAAAGAATATTAATAAATAATACAAATAGTATATTAATCTTCTACTATACTGAAATGGGGATTGTCTATGGGGGATGGCTTTGGGTGGGAAAGAAATTTCAAAACTCTTACAGGAATTATGGAAAAGTATAGAACATGGAGCGATAGAGGCAGGGTCAACAATGGTAGGGTCATAATTTCAATGGGGCCAGTTATCATATGTTTTCAAAACCAAACTAGGCACCTTTTATTTGGTCAAAAAAATTGAACAACGACAAACATGAAGTATTCAATATTTGTGCAGAGGATAGATCCTTGCATGATAGTAGTGATTTGCAATGGGAAATGAGCTTTAGATAGTAGGAGAAGCATTCAAGGTTTTTAGATCACCTTTTCATTAATAATAAAGTGGAGACCTTGAATCAGATCAAGATTGTATGTCTGCTCCTAATAATATCCCTCTAAAGAAAAGAAATGGGTCTAATAGTTGGTCGGGTCCTTTAGAAATGGCAAGCCCTCTATACTCACATTTCCAAACAATATTCCAGTGGGAACCCCCATTAAGATAAATAATAAGACTAACTCTAAAGGTGGTCTCGATCCACTTTGTAATCAGCAGTTGAGGGGCTTTTATCCCACAAATGGGTAGCATATCAGGGTTTTCTCCAAAGTTTGGAAGAAGAAGCCTCCCTGTCAAATGGTAGGGGGTGAGGTAGTTATTTCCTCAGCTAAAGAGGATAGAGAAGAACCACAATATAATGGGGATTTAAACCAAGAAGGTTGGGTTCTTAACATTTCTTTTTCAGAGCATTTTTTGAAATCTTGAATTTCAGATTTGCAGAATCTGATGATGAATGGTAGGTTTTGGGGTTCTTCTCCTCAACCCTTTAATTTACTTTTTTAGTCTAAGAAGCACTGGGTTGGGGTGAAGGATGTTTTTTTTATGGATCATGGTTCTCAGTTCTTTATTACCATTTTTTCTTCAAAGGAGTGTCGAGACAGGATTCATAAATTCAAGGGGTGGTTTTGCAATGGGTATGGTCTCTACACTATGATATGGTCCCCAAATTTTAACCCTTAGGTTGCAAAGATTTGGTATGCCCCCTTTTGGGTCTCCTTTCCAAGCATACCTTTAGAATATAGGTATTTAGAGTTGATTGAGCTTTTTCCAAATCAATTGGGAATTTTTGTCAATCATGATTATATTCCTTTTAAAGTTCCACATCTTTCATCAAAGGTTTCTTTTCTATTGGATCTCTCAAAGCCATTCCCCAAAGATTTGACAATCACCTCAAAATTTGGTTTATGGAATCAACCTCTGATAGTGAAAGACCCCAAAAATGATTGATTCTCATTTAGATTCTTTGGGACATATAACATCTGATTGTCAAGGGCTTGACTGCCAAAATATTCAAGTTTGTGAGGATCATTCTTCGAATGCTCTTCATTGTTTAGTTTCTTCTCCTTCACAAAGGGTAAATTTGTTGGGATATTTTGTTTTTGAAGGGCAAGGAGCAATCTCACAAGTAATTGTGGAGGAGAACCATTTGTGTCATCCACCTTACTGTCAAGATGAGTCCCAACAAGAGTCCAAATATGTTAAAGAAGTTGACCCGTTATTGAATTGGTATGACTGAACTCATGTGACTAATTCAGCAAATGAGGTGTGTTTTCAAAGGATACAAGTTGTAAACAAACTGATAGACAAAGTTCATTATGAGGTTGAAAATTCTTATGGTGTGGGTTTAGTGCCAAAGTGGGGGTTGCAAATACCACAATTTTCAAGTAGATGTGAAGACATTTTGATAAGCTCCTTGATCTTAGGTCTAAGACAAAAAAATGTTTTCAATACTTATCAAAATCATGCCTTGGTTATAAATTTTTATCTCTTTTTGAAACATCTCTTTGGAGATTTATTTAGCAGATCTATGTAAGCCTAGGTTGTTATCATTATCTCCAATATCTTGATTGAATAAGAATAGTGAATTTTTTAGGTAGTTTAAAGCTTCTTTTGTGACGAGTGATCAAGATCAGATTGTACAAGAATAACTTCTTAAAGCTTGTTCCTTGTTTTTGGATGAGAAAATAGAACAAGAGGGTACTATGTGATGAAATGAAGACCTAAGTGATTTATATGAGCATATTGTGGATCACAAGATTGGGTCCTTTTCAAATTTTGTTATATCTTTGTCTCTCCCTTTCCCAGTATTGTTAGAGGATATGGGAACTGGCACTGTTAGTGAAGATCATCAGGATTATGATGAGGCAGACCATAGGGTTGTTTTTTTTAATGAACAATTGGAAGATGACTTTCAACATTTCCCTACAATTGTGGCTTCCACTTACCGAACCAGATCAAGAAAGGATGTAATTATTAGGAAGCCAAAAGGGAAAGTGGGAAGGCCACCGAAGAAGAAGAGAGTGGCAAAGAAGACTAAAGAGGAGGTGAAAGTAGGGATTCAAACCACTTTAGATGGTAATTTTTTTTCTCAGAGAGTGGATGACTCTCTGGGACAACAATGAGAAATGTGACTTGGAATATTAGGTGCATGAATGCCCCTATCAAAAGGCACCTCATCAAGTCACAAATTGAGAATTGTGGGGCTGATATTTTTCTATTACAAGAAAAAAAAATCTCAAAGAATGTTGAGGCACAACCCTTTAAAAACTGGAAAAATTGGAAATATGTTGCATCCCAATCCATAAGTGTTTTTGGAGGCTTGGACATTCTTTAGAATTCAAGTTTGGGAAAGATGGACATTATTGCAATAAAATTAAACTTTATTCATATCAAGCTTCTAACCTCTGATGGATATTTTCATTTGATTTTAGTTTATGGACCAACTTCAACAATAGGTAAGAAAACAATCTGGGATAATCTTTGCCTTATCATTATTGAATTTTTTAGAGGATCCGTTTATATTATGTGGGGATTTCAATGCACTTATTTTTTCAAGAGATAATTCTGGAGGGATTATTTCACCTCCAAAGTCCATGCAAGACTTTAATCCCTTATCATCTCTTATGCTTTAAAAGATTGTGTGCCAACAAATGGTTCTTTCACTTGGTCCAATAGAAGGCAAGGTTATTTGATATTCCAAAGTGGTTAGATAGCATATTTGTGAATCCAGTATGGATTTTAGCATTTGGATTTCCTATTTCTAAGATCTTACCATTCTCAAGATCTGATCGCTTTTCTCTCCTATTGGATGTTCCCTTGACTTCTACCCTAAGGAAGGGTGTTGCATCTTTTAAGTCCCGGTAGATCTGGTTTAGGGATGTGACCTTTTTACCTAAATTGCAAGAATGGTGGCTTTCTGATCCATTTGTTTAGGGATCTAGGATATTTTAGTTTTGTATGGAGTTACAATAGATCAAGTCATGGGTTAAAGAATGGAATTCTTTAGTTTTTAAGAGTATTTTTTAGTCAAAGGAATAGCTTCAGGACATTATTAAACTTCTAATTAAGGAAATTATCCAAAATGGTATAAATGAGGAGTCTTACAAGAAACAAACTCAAATAAATTTGCAATTGCAAGAAGTGTTAACAAGAGAGAAATTATTCTGGAAATAAAAGTCCAGGAAGGTCTGACTCCAAGAGGGGGATAGTAACACTAAGTTTTTTCATGCATCTGTTAAAATGAAAAGAACTAATAGCCTAATAACACGAATTAGAAATGGAGAAGGGGAGACAATTAGGGATATTGGTAAAATACAAGATGAAGTTGTGGCCTTTTTTTCCTCTCTCTTCTCAAATACGGTGGTGGAGGATGACGATTTGAGTATGAAGACACGAGACATTCTTCAACATATCCCTTCCTTGAACACAATTTAGGACAATTTTTTTCTACTAAAACCTTTTTTTTTGGAGGAAGTTAGGACTGCAGTATTCTCTATGCATCTTGATAAGGCTCCAGGACCAGATGGGTCTCCATATCTCTTCTTTCAAAAATGTTGGAGCTTCTTGGGTACAGATGTTTGAAAGATGGTAGAGGAATCTAGAAAGCATGGTAATATGTTGAAGCAATTCAATACTACCCTTATTATTTTAATTCCTAAGGTTGATAACCCTATATCTTTTGCAGATTTCATATCGATTTCACTATGTATTACAATATATAAGATTGTCACCAAGTTCATTTCTTTGAGATTGGCTTACTTTATTCCAATGATTATTTCCTAGAAGCAAGGAGGTTTCGTTCCAGGGAGGGGAACAGTTGAAGGGGCTCTAGTTGTCCATGAAATTATCCACTTAGTTATGTTTCACAAGGAAGAAGCAATGATGGTTAAGCTAGATATGTTGAAGGTGTATGATAGGGTTAGTTGGAATTTCTTGCACCAAGTTCTACTCAAATTTGGTTTCTCAAAGTTATGTTGCAAATGGATTCTATCTTATGTATCAGGGGCCAAATTTTTAGTTATGGTAAATGGTAACCCATTAGGTTTCTTTTCTTCCTCCCAAGCGGTGAGACAAGGGGATCCTTTATCCCCATCCCTCTTTATCATCATGGTGGAAGCACTGAGTAGAATGATAACAACTCTTCATGATTCTTCTTCCTAGAAGGGTATACATATTCCTCAAACTCAAGTAGTGGTTTCACATTGTTTATTTGCACATGATACAGTTCTATTTGGGGAGGCTTTTGTTAGAGAAGAAAAGTGATCAAATGAGCCTTGTAGATTTATAGTGATTTCTTAGGCCAAACAATGAGTGAAACTAAGTCAAAAGTGTCTCTTTCACTGCTCACCAGTTCTTTCAAGTAAGTTGCTATCCATTCTTGGGTTTAAGAAAGCGAGATTATCTTGTAAGTATCTTGGAAATCCTATATTCGTAGGAGTTGATAAAGGTTGTTATTGGGATTCCATAGTCTCATTGATTAAGAATAGGATTGCCTCATGGAAAAATAATTGGTTATCACTAGCTAGGAGAATATTGTTGATCAAATCTGTGTTGGCTTCCATTCTAAATTATATTATGCCAGTTCTTCCAATTCCCTCTAAGATTAGAGAAGAATTGGAATCTCATCTTAAGATTCTATGGAAGGGAAATAGAGAAATAAAAAAAAAGATTCATTTGTTGGTGTGGGAGAAAGTATGCTTTCCTAAATTATGAGGAGGGGCGGGTGTTCCAAACTTTGAGGATAAAAACATTGCCCTAGGTGCGAATCTTGTATGGAAGTTGTATTCAGACACCTCCTCAATCTAGTCATCAATAGTCAGAGGTAATTATCTTGATTCAAAGGATCCAAAAAGAACATATATGATCTTAGATCCTTTTAAAGGCTCAAAGATGTGGAACTTCTTTCTAAAATATAGGGAAAGTCTTCTTCCAAAGCTAATATGGGTTGTTCATGATGAGAGGTCAATAAGATTTTGGGAGGACTCGTGGAATTCTTATCCCCCACTGGATAATGTTTTGGGATTAGATGATATTAAGGTAGTCTTGCAATCTCTTTGGGGTCATTCAATAAGTAATTATTTTAACACTTCACTAGTAAATGGTCTTTGGAAGATGAACTAGATGTATTTAGATAATATATTTGCTCCCTTACATTAGAAATAGTTGTTACTTTCTGAACTTAAGGTAAGATTGATTCTTTACAAAGATACAAGAGATAAGATCATATGGCTTCCCTCTAAATCAGGAGCCTATTCAATCAAAGAGGGGTTTACTGAGTTATTTTCTTAGAGTGTTGGAAATCCATCCAGAAAGTTTTCCTTCTGTTGGAAGGGATGTTGGTTGAAAAATTTAGGTTCATTTGCATGGCTATCTTTAAAAGGAAGAATACTAACTAGTGACAGATTGGCACTTTTGAGAATAACTCAACCATTTTAATGTGTATTTTGCAAATTAGCAATTGAAATAGTTGATCGTTTGCTGCTAGGTTGTGTGGTGGCACAAGAATGTTGGAATTTTCTTATGAGTAAACTTGGGTGGGCTTCCCCTTTACAAGCAACATCGTATGAGGTTTTTAATTCATGGTCGAAATTTTTTAAAGAATCTTTTTTTGTAGTTATTTGGGAAGTGGATCCTACTATACTCATTTGGAACCTCTAGTGGGAGAGGAATAGGTGCATCTTTAAAAGATAATTTAATAATGTGCAGGGTATTGTGAACAACATAGAGTTAGAAATCTCAAATTCTATTAATGCATATTCAGCTAGGTACAAAAAATTGAACTCTCATTATACTTCATGGGATAATGACATAATGAATGGATGGAAGTATTTGAAACTTCCATTTAAGGGAATTTTGATAGTAAATGCAAACAAAAGGGTAAATAGGAAGGAAATAAGATGGAGACCTCCTCAGAAGAATTCTCATAAGTTAAATTTTAATGGGGCTCTGAGAAGCAACCCATAAATTTCTAGTATTGGAAGTGTGATTAGGAATTCTTAAGGTCTGGTCTTGAAAGAAGGGTATGTTAGGATTCCAAATGGTACAAATAATATGGCTAAGGCAATATCTCTTCTATTTTAATAGATTTATTGGCTAATAGGGGATGTGACTCAAATGTGGATTGAAAAATTTTGTCATCTATGGGGGTCCAAGAAGACAAGAATCTCTCTATGAAAATGAAAGCAGATGTGGGATTGTAATTTTATCTAATGTTGTTTATTCTTGTTGCAAGATTTATTCTATCATGGAAAGGACGGGTATTCAATTGTATTTCACATGGGAAAGTGGGTGTTGCAAGTACTATTATAGAGTTGGCTGGATCAAAATCTTTCTTTTCATTATTTATGCTTATTGGGAAGGATAATCATAAAAATGACTTCTTCTAGCAACAACTAAAAAGAGTAATTACTTTTCCCTCATTTGGATTTAGCTAGCTCGTGATTAGAGTATGATTGGATTTCCCTGGCGATAGTGGAATGTTTAGGCTTTGACATTTGGCTTTCTCTACTTCAAGTTGATGCTGAGTTGCAAGGATCAAGTTTACTTTGTGTCTTCTTCATCTCTGGTTGATGGATGTTGTAATACCCTAAAAATGGTCACCTAAACCATGGGCCCCTAATCTCAACAACATCACCAAGGTACTAACCAAAGGCAATTAAATCAATCTCGACCACCCAATTAATTAATTCTTCAATCATTAATGTTACATGACAAATAAATCACTCAATATTAATTAAATAACTATTTATTTAATTAATTAAATCATTCCAAGTAAATCATTTTGATCAATTATCTTATTTATTTAATTAAATATCCTAGCATATTTAATTAATTAATAATTTTTCCATTTAATCATAAAAAAAGAAATTAATTTACAAAAAGAGATTAATCACAAAAAGAGGAATTAATCTGCAAAAGAAAGAGTTAAATTGAAAACAAAAGAAAAGAGTTAAATTGAGAGAAGAAATCAAACTTAAGATATTTCTTTTTCTAAAATTGAGATAACTTGAAAAATAAAAAAGCATTTTCTCTAAAAATAAAACTTAAACCTTTTCTTGAAGAAAGAGGTTCAGTTGCATTGAAAAGGCTTTTTCTAAATAAAAATATTGAGCAAATTAAAGAAAAGTGCATGGAATCACCTATTTTTATCTCAAGTGCATGGAATCAACTAAATTTATCTCCAATGTAAACTTAGACATATAATATGAATGCATTCAATCAAGCTATAATTGGAATCTATCTCGAGATTAACTCAATCTGATCTCTCAATTATTTCAATTTACCAGGATTGTGCTTTTTCTTGAGGAATCTCAACCGCTCATTGTTAATCAATCTTGACCGTTGGTCTCTCTTTTGAGTCTCTATAAATTCAACCTTCATCTCTTATTCAAAACACCTTGGAGATCTATTGTTATTATGCATTTTTTGCTCTGGAGTCAATGAAGATATTGTGATTTGAGATTATTGTATTTTAGTTTAGCTTTTTGCATATTTAGTTTAGTCATTATTGCTTTCATTCATCTAGCTTAATCTTGCATACATTTAGCTTATTCTTGTGCTCATATAGATTAAACCCTTCATCTTGGTGTAGTCTAGTCACTAGTATTGCGTAGACAAATCTGAGAGCAAGTCTATACTCGTATCTTTCAGAAGGCAATAGGTCGATTTGTTATGGTTTTTATATTCATGATTATATATGTCTAACCATGCATGCAATGACTTAATTTAAGTGTTGTTTCTTATAGCTTGCGGACTTTATCCACTTTTCACACACACTTTTTTGGAGCCCACCTTGGGGTAGAAGACTACATCTTTTGGCCTCATAGATTAACTTACTTCTATTTTTTGGATTTTTTCCATACAGTTACTACAAAAACTTGTACGAGTTTTCACAAAGGCCCGAATGACAAATTGCAGGTATCGTACGGTCCATCGTGAATTATCATATGACTGGGTGAGAATACTCATACGGTATTCTTGTTTTTGATATTAAAATAGACTACTTTTTATGGTACTAATGCTGACCCTAGCTTGTTGTCTGTCTGCCTCAGAGATTTTGACAACCTAACCAGTTTTTCCAGAATACTTGTTGAAGAACACGTTGTCACACAAACACAATATGACTAATGATTCGTTGTTTTTGTAGGTTGCCTAAGGAGATTCAAGTGAATATCGTGTATTCTTTAAATTCATTTTTTAGGCACTTAAATTGATATCTGGTTAATGAACAAATTTGTCTTTTGTTTTTAAGAAAAATCTAAGAGTTAGGAGAGTATTCTCTTGTCTGCATGGACAATCAGAAATCTGGACCCTCGAATCTTTTTCTAAGTTTTGAGATTTATGTACCTTTTGTAGGTCTGTCACAGTAGAAAAAAGCAATCACCCTATGAGAATGACCCAAGTGAGTACAGTTGGACCTGAGCATTCCAACTCACTATAATAAATAGGCCTTTGGTGATTAAAGTCTCAGAGGACAGGATTATTTGAGTTTTCTCTTTAAGATCTCTCATATCGAGCATTTTGTAGGGTCTCATGGTCTCAATCACGTTTACGTGACTACAACTTGTTTTGGCACCTTGTTGGGCTATAGGCCTCAATCATGCTTGCATGACTTCAAGGGGTAATTTTAAATGAAATTCTTGATTAAGAAACTATAAGATAGAGGCTATCCGATTCACCTCTGAAAGGGGGATAATATTTGTGCAAGAGAGATAGTAACTCTCCCAAGATACTTGCCATTTTGTGCACCCATTAGCATTTGGAGTCGGCTAATATGGCATTTATAATCCATTGCGTGAGACTCAGTGGTCGTATTCTGATTAGCTGTTAGGTGTGTACCTGAGTCTGCAAGCATGAGTTTTATTCTCTAAGACAAATTTTGTAGGGTTAGTGTGTTGTGCTTGAAGTCATTTTATATCTTGCATGTTTACTGTGTTTTCATCCCTGAAACTGAAACTAAAATACTGAAAAAAGGAGAAAAAAATCAACAACATCAAAAACTCAGTCATCAAAACTCTATCCTAGTCAAAATTTGGTCTCTGTCAGTAATCAAAACTATGTCCATGTCAGAATCGCGTCTCTTTGTAGTCCACTGTCATACGAGTCTACTGAATTACTGTCTAGCTATATACCTATTGTCATACAAGTCTTAATTGGTCCTGTCAGTTTATCGTATGGTCTTGTCAAAATTGTCGTCTAAGTCTACATAATCGTTGTTCTAGTCCTAGAAGATTGTTGTCTAGTATTAGTTGAACTGTCATGTGAATAATCATAATCCTCACTAGATTGTCATTAGGAGAGCACTAAACTGTCATGCGAGTTTAGGTAGAAACTCGTATGAGAAATTGCCTGTATCGTCTGAGAGCTACTAAATTATTGTCTGGGTCATAAAACTCTGTTGTACAAATTCCTGATTTTGTCAATCCAGAAACTTGTCTGTCTACACACTTTTTGTGAACATTCATACTTGCCTGAATCAGTCTACAATGAGCATAAATTTGGTCATCATAATTATGCGCATAAACAATCTTTATAGTGTACCCCTATCGTTGTGTTGCACGATTTTATCGATCATCTTTCAGCTAGTTCAATCAACTACTTATCAAACTAAATCAAACCAAGTTACTTAGATCACGTCTTATACAGGATAGATTATCCCTGAAACTGGATTGAGTCTTAGTCACTTTTCTTAATCACTACGTTAAATGAACAACTAGCTTCATTTTGATCTTGACTTCTGCATTACATCTAGCTCTCAGTCACATCAATCATAAATGCCTGCTCAAACCAAAAGTTCTCATAAGAAAGTTGCCAAAGGTAAAGGATCATCCTTTTCATTACAGAATAATCCATTCTTTGTAGAAGATCCTGTCTCTAACAAACCTTCATCATAAAATATACCAATTTTTGATCAATCCTTATCTCCCACCATGTCTGTAGAAAGGCGAGAAAGAGAAGATGCTAAACATGATACTTATAACAATATCAACACCCATGCTAATGATAGTGATTCCTCATCTAGCGAGTCTGAAGCCTCTAAACCTACAGAAGCTATTATAAATAGTTGTCAAAAGGATAAATATTTCCAAAAAATGATGAAGATTATCATGGCTAGAGAAAAAGAGGATTATTTTCTAGAGCTAGCAAAACAAGGCGCTTAAATTCCTACTGATTATAACATTGAAACCCTTATCACTAAAGAGGAAGAGATGCACTTGGTGCTAACAAACAAACAATTGTAAGAATTACATACTGAAATCAAAGAAATGAAAAAAAAGGATAAATCATCAAAGCAATATTCTTTGGACACGATATGCCCATTCCCATTTGACAAAAATCTTTACATGCCTCCATTTCTTTCAAGAGTGGAGATTCCTAAGTTTGACAAATGTGATGGTAATGAAAATCCTCAAGACCATGTCAAAGAATTTTGTGCTTTATGTATGGAGTTCATGCATGAACAAACATATCTCATGCGCCTTTTCTCGAGCAGTTTAGGAGGATAAGCTATGGAATGGTTTTCAAGCCTACCTATGGGAATTAAATATTTTAAGGAATTAGTCAATATTTTTCTCCAACAATAATCCTATAAAATTTGTCATCCAGTCACTATGATCGAGCTTTGCAATACCAAACAGAAAGTAGGAGAACCTTTTCTCACTTTTCTTCAACTTTGGAGAAAGATGTTCTCTAGATATTCACGACCTATTCCAAATTCTGAAAAGATGGACATTTTTGACAATAACCTGATCCTTGAATTGAAATACAATATCCAAATGCAAGTGTACCCTTCCTTCAACAAAATGGTAGATAGTTCCCTAAGAATGGAAGATGTGCTTATAAAGAAAGGTGATATATCACTTTGGAAAGAAACACAACAAGGCTCTAGTTCCAAAGAGAAGAATAAATACTAGAAATATGGAAAAGATAACAATAGAAACATTGTTAATGATGGAGTGGTGGACACCCTTAAACCAAAATCAAAACCCACAATATTTAATCTGGCTAGTGGTACACAAGCACTCAAAGCAACTAAAACTGCGACAAAAAATCCTCTAAAGAAATCAAAAGAGTGGTTTAAAGAGAAACCTTGGCTTTCAAAGCCTAAATGTGATTTCACTCCTTTGGAGAAATTGAATGAATCAACTCTTAAGAATTTATTAGCA